>NC_041390.1:77118579-77179379 GCF_002162155.2 Triticum dicoccoides
CCGGAGGTAGTTTTTTTTTTCTTTTCACCCCGATTTTTTTCGAAAAACCGTTCGGTTTTTCCGACGGTTTTGTTCATTTTTTTTGTTTCGGTTTTTTTAAATAGATCGGTTTTTATGGTTTATTTAAATAGCGAGCATTCGCCCGTTCGTTCGTTTTAACGAACGTTCATCGTTTTTCTTTTTCTCAGATTAAATCCACGATTTTTCTGATCGCGATCTCTGATCCGATTTTCATTTTAGTCTAACTTTTCGGTCATTTATCGGAATCAGGTGATTCAAGCGCCTGGAGTTTTGTCTTGAAACTCTCTTTCCGTTTAACCAACTTAAACAAGTTTTTGCCACTGTAAAAAAATTGCCCTAGATCCAGAATAGTAAACGAAGCCTGTTTCTTTTGCCGTTTGTCTTTTGTTGCTTCGTTCGTTTTGATTCTTTTTGCCAACCGGAGTTCTTAAGTTGAATTTTCTGGTTAGATCTCTTATTGGAGTTTTACCCGTGCATTAGTTGAGTACTTATTGTATGCTTGTTTGTTTGCGATAGAGTACCCAGAGTGCGCCGCTTGTTACTTCGAATTGCTAGGTTTCCCGGATCATCAGCAAGGCAAGTAACACTTTGATCATACCTCCTACTACCCAGTTTTATTGCATTAGATCAATCCTCACACATTGCATGATTAGGATCTAATTAAAATTGTGGGTTTGAGAAGTAGTTGAGGTAGTACCTATTACCTGTTTATTATCAAACCCTTGGGAGTTACTTCTACGTTTGCTTATTATGCCATGCTATGCTAGTAGACGTGGATTGGGTGAGTGTATCCATGACAGATGTGAGATTGTTAATTAATGGTTTATTTAAGGTGGCAACTTAAACACACATCTGGGTAGATTGAGGTACCTGGGTATTCCAGGATTGCCTGTTTTTTTTTCGGACCGCCACCTAGGCTCAAAGGGATCATGAGATTGTTCACGCTAGAAACTTCCATGTGCAGCCACAAGCTATTATGGGCTCTAGCATAGTTGACTAACTCGTGCAAACTCTTACAGTGGTAGACTAGCAGATGTAGGGGATGTAGGTGGTACGGTCTACCCATCGTAAGGTGCTAGCGCTTCTGAAAGACTATGTCTCGGTCATCCGTTTCTCAAACACCATGTAGTGCGAGAAATCCAACGGAGGAGACCAAGACTTGTGGGGAAAAGTGCGCAAACCTCTGCAGAGTGTATAAACTAATCATGGTTAGCTGTGTCCCAGGTTATGGACATCTTGAGTATCTAGTACCTGGATTATCATGTGAATCTCAACATGTTACTATAAAATTAATTTTGATGGGTTTGTTTAATGATGATGCTTAATTGGGATTGAGAATGCTGTCAACCATTCTCAATGTTTAACAACCACCATGATAGTTAAATAAATTTATTCCTTTGCAGTAGGGAAAAATTGGCTTTACGCAAAACTGTAACCATAGAGCCTTCCACCAGCCAAATATGCATATAGAATAGCTGTTTCATTCCATTATTCTCTATGTGTTACCTTGCCAGCATATTCCATGTGCTGACCCGTTTCGGGCTGCAACGTTAATGTTGCAGACTTTTCAGACGACAATTAAGGAGTTTTAGGTCGTGGTTCTATACTCAGTGATGCAGTTGGAGTTGATGGACTCGCTTATCTACCAAGCCTTCCGCTGTTATTGTTATTAGATGGCCTTAAGCCATATTTATTGTAATAAGTTCTCTTTTGAGACACTCGATGTAACAAGTGTGTGATTGCTACTCTGTTATAAATCCTTCAAGTACTGTGTGGTGCCAGCATTACTGATCCAGGGATGACACCGGAGCACAGAGATTGGACCGTTTGAGGTCTGGTCGCTACATATTTACTTTCAATCATGTACACATATGCACTGTGTAACTAGCCTTGCTTATTGGCTTCCAAAGCTTAACTTTCACTCCTACTTACAATATGTAGAGTATTTAACAAAAAACTACCACTTTCAACCAGCCCTAGGAAGAATCTATTGTACAAAAAATAGCAAAAACATACCCAAAATTTCTTAATCCACGCTAAAAACTACCTAGCACTCCTACCGATTAGGTTTGTTTAAACCCATTTATGACAGGATTGGCCCACATGTCCGTGCTGAGGAGGCAGCTTAAACCAACACATTTTGTTTGACCGTTGACACGAGGGACCCACATTTGACCTTCTATCCTGTTATCCCCCCTCAAATTATTATTTTTCCTGAACATTACTTCAAACAGTACTGATGCGTGTTCTTAGGTGGCGCCGGTGATGAGCGAGTTGGTTGCCGCTCCGCCAGACGGGCCGGACGCCGTGCTGGCCTCCGCACAGGTTGGCAGGCTGGCCCGATTGTGACTCACGAGCGAGCAAGCCGCCGCGCTGGCCTTCGCTCGAGCCAGATGGCTGGCCTTAGCGCAGCGCGAGCGAGCAAGCCGCTGCGTTGCCGTGCCAATCTAGCTAGGAAACCTTGCAGACAAGCAGCTGGACAGAGCTATCTTGGCTAGCTAGCGGCCGCGAGCGCCAAACGGAGCTGGCATCCGGGCTGCCGCAACATGGGCTCCGCACCGCCGGCGGTTTTGACCTCGCCTTCTGCCGGCGGCAGTAGCTGCGTCCCATGGCCGAGGATGACTAGGTGGAAGGGCCAGAGGTAGGAGGTCACTCGAGGATTTTTGTTGGTAAGAGCATGTACAATGGTTGATAAGGTAGTCTTATCTTAAGTCTGCCACGTATGCAAGTGGTAGTAGTTTCTTGGCATTTTAGTGGTTTCTTGCATTATTAGAGCAAGTACAATAGAGCTGAGTCAGCGGGCTATAAGAAATAAACTAGTATATTTCTGCTTAGTTGGAGGAAAGAGAAGAGGAGAGAGAAGGTAAGTGAGCTATTCGTGAAGAGCCAGCTCTAACACGTGCTCCTAGGCACTTTGTGAGAATGAGAAGTGGGCCACATAATAAAAAAGTAGTACACTCTTTTGATCTATTATTGTACATGTTGGCTATAAGATGGGCTGTAGATGACATGGCACTGGCTTATAGTCAACAAATGATAGGGGTTTCTTGTAAGGAATAATGTACATACTACTAGCGACAAAAGGCAATTCTAGGTTGCGTTGTACTCCAACGAGTACTACTAGTGGTCGCGGGAGTGTATACCTAGTTTTGTGGGTTCGATCCCGGCCGAACGCACGGCAGCCTTTAAAAAAATAGTACTACTACACTTCGCTGCGAGCCAATATTTTACACGGGTAGTTTGAGTTTTGAAGTCAAACGGACGTGCGGCCCCACAATCTGGGTGCACTGGACAGCCTAGCCATGTGAACGGGTTTTCCTTCCCATCATCCCGTGGCTCGCGTGCTCGCCCTAGCCGCACCTCGCTTGCAGCTTCCTCATCAGCTAGTAGCATATTTAAACTAGCGCCTCCCAATTAAGCCCGAGGAGCCGGAAAAGCCTGGCGGGGCATTGGGAACTGTGCAATATGGCTCTGTATGTAAAGTGCTCTACTACTACTCTGTAGCTTGTTGCGTTGCACACATGGACTTCACTCCATTATCGGCTCTAGTATAAAAGAAATTCCTATTGACATGTTTTTTGAAACGGAGGCAAAAGCTTTGCTTCATCTCATTCATAAAGAAGGAACTACTAACAAAGTTTGACGAGATCCATTACACCTCCACAAATGGAAGCGAAAAGTCTAGTCTCGCTGTATCAAATAACTCAAATGTTCTGCCCCCGCAGTAACCGTCGCTGATAAATAGGCTGCTAGTGTGTACGTGAGAGGAGCGGCTAAGTAGGCCAGCTACGTGAGAGGAGCGGCTGAATAGAGCACCAAGAGTACCCACTAGGCCACTACGCAGGTGTACTTCCCCTGCATTGATAGTACAGCGATGGTTCTAGAGAACAATAGTACCCTCCACTTCCAACTGTAGCTCCTTGGCCCTGAGATTGAAGAGTTCAAAACTGGTGCACTATACTAGACTAGACTAGAAGTACAGTACATCGCACTACTAGTTGAGAGAAGTAGTACTAGTACTGCTACAGTACGAGTACGTACTCCTCCATCACATAATGTAAGACGCTTTTTGACACTAGTTGGCGTGTACAAAAAATGGCAAAAACATACCCAAAATTTCTTAATCCACGCCAAAAAATACTACCTAGTGCCAAAAATTTCTTACTACTGCTATTATTTACAGTATAATGCAATCCCATAACGTTCCGTAATGCTAGTACTCCCTCTGTCCAGGTGCATAAGGCACCTAAGAGAATTTAAGATTTTCAAGTATATTAGTCGCCCTTCATTAGTTAGCACTAATGACTCGTATGCCTACCCCAATGTACTTAGCATTTTCAGCTTCACATTTATCTCCCTTCCATATGCAAACCAATCAGCCGCCTCTACCATTTACTTTTTCTTTGCATGCATGCAAGCTGGACCTAAAGAATTGTGTGAAACAATCCGTTAGCCTATGCATGGTTAGTCCTACCATCATTACACTTAATGCGGGATTAACTAGAGGGAGAGAAAAACGTGATGAGCATCCAATCAACATATGCCTAGTTCACAGTGCCATTTCTTAGGTGCCCTATGCACCTGGATGGAGGGATTACTAGTAGTAAATAATAGCCTCACCCCTTCGCTGAGGAACGATCTACAGTTGGAAGGGACGAGGCCCTGCGGTTACTACGCTCTTATCTCCTCCTCGCCAGTTCCCCTCCCCCCGAAGAGAAGGCAATTCATCGCTACTCCCATGGATTCGCCAGGCGGTTCTCCTCCTCGTCGGGGCTGGGAGACCTTGGACGACGATCCTGTGGGAGAAATCGCATGCAGCTCCGACGTCCTCACCACCGCAAGACTCGGTGCTTCCTGCACCAACTTTTTCAAGACGCTGCTTAAATAGGCCATGCTTGTTGGTCTTCGATGCGTCCTCGAGGAGAATATTCTTCTATGGGACAATCCTTCGAATAGTCCACCGCTCCCTGGCCATGGTTGCACGTTGACTCCGCTAGAGTTGCTGACGTTGAGAGGTAGTCAGATTTTGTCCGATGAGCAGGTCAGTAATGGAGTTTGATCATGTAGTACTTAGTTATTCCATTTCCATCCCGTAATTTCTCCGCTGCCCACTGTCTTATATATAGGTCTGGGTCGGTGCCAACAAAGATTGGCTTGCATACCTCCGGCCGGATACCACCATCATTTTGCACAACATCCACAGCAGTGCGGCCGTTCCGGTAGACGCCTTCTCCACCATTGGGATCGTCCTTCCGGACTGGTTGGGCTTGAATACGTATGATGATGCCTACATGAGATTGAAGAAGAGAGCAATTACGGACCCGCCGACAAAGCGACACGGCTACGACGATTACTATCTCATCGCGGTGTTCGACATAAGGATTGCCATCAATGCAAGAGGCAGTAACGGCAGAGGCTGGCGCATGTTGGCGGCGACAGATTTGTACCCCTACATGTTCGAAGTTGCCGTGCGCCATCTAGGAATGCACAAACCATCATTTGCATCCCTAACGGTACTCCATTATTTTGTAGGGACCAGTCATCCCACGATCAAAATAAGATCGCCGATCCTGGATGTGCATTTGCATCCGCGATTCGGTCTAACCTGGAACCTTGTAGCTGACTTTGGCATATTGGGATCAACTATCTTAGCAGTCGTTACCCATGGTACCACTAATGTGCAACATGGTCACACAATCTACCATGATCGGACCATCACCATCTACCCAGGTATTCCTTTTTTTAACCCTCTCGCCTTCTCTTTCATTGTTGTACTAGTAGTATACTTTGTAGTACTAGTAGGAGTACTTTTTACCTTGGAGGACGCGTATAGCTAGCTAGGCCCTTGAAGACTTGAACCCACTAGCTGCCACCATTTTTGTTTTTCCATGTATTACTATCTCATCCATGTAGCCAAGAGTGGCTATATATAATAAGCCGGTTATTTTACTTCCTCTATACCGGAGCAGTACTATTTGCTGCACAGTATTATTGACCGCCATATTTGAGCACAACATTATTATGCATGGACCTTGACTATGTACGTCACCATGTGTCCAGATCTGGGATGCCGCGTTTACCACATGAATGGCGCCGAGTTCAACTCCCATGATGCTACGTGGGTGCCGAGGAACACTCTTGGAGAGTACTCACTTTTCATCGGGGACAGCTACCCCATTGTGAAGCGGATGTCACCTTCCGTGCACGACATGGAAGGCCTACCGTTCATGAAGCATGGTTGTGTCTTCAGTGTGCACCGCCGGATGAACGGCATGCTGGGACACGCTATCCCTGATTTATGCCGCTTCAGCTTGGATGAGTCTCCATCGTGTGGAACCGGACTAGAAAACTGCGATAATGATTCCCTTTGCCCACCACTATGGATCATGCCATCCATGAATAACACCTGGGACTAGAACCTGGAGGAGGACATGTAGCCCATCTATAACGTGTAAGTGGAGTATGGTAATTGTGAATGGTAGCGCTGTGAATATATGTAGACTGGTCGTGCACAAATTTATCACATGAATTGGAGATGAACTTGTGTGGCATACTGGCATTTGTCCTTTAGAATTTATTACTAGTAAATGTGTTATGTGTACGTGCAACTTGTGTGGTTGTTGCACGGGCTCCAACACGCTCTTTGAGAAAAAAGGTGGCACAGCTTTGGATATACGTGACGTGGCGGCATCATACAGTAGCATCGTTCGCTATAGTTGTAGTACACTCCTACTAGGACAACAACTCCTATAAAACCTTGCGCTTGGCTCTTTGCCTCTTTGGGAGGTTCAATAGTTCGTACTCGTGTGAACCTTGCACTTGGCTCTTCGCCTCTTCGAAGGTCCAACAATGATGATACTACAGTACAATATGCTTCTGGCAATTTGACACCGATTGAACTGTTGCACGTTCACCGCGAGGGTGAGGGCGAGGGAGAGGGAGAGGGCGCTATAGTCAAAACCCTCTCCTCGTCCTGCGAACCACCACGCCCGTGGGCGAGGGAGAGGCGTAGTAAGCAAGCTTCTCCTTGTTCGGCGAGTTGACGGGACACATCAAAGCAGTACTAGTACTAGTAGTAGTAGTCCATACTGCGTCCTTTCCGATTAATATGGCTTAATTTGAAATGAGAAAAATACACTGGCGGTCAACGTATGTAACAATACGCTCTTTACGGTCACTATATATAGTTTCGCGGCGATTATACGATCACTAGCTCATCGTAGAGCACCGTATTGCACCCTACTGACCGGCCACATAGTCGACATGGCACTTTGTTGACTGGTTAAATTGTCACCTGGTTTCTGGGTCCCACCTGTCAGTTGGCAGAGCAAAGAAACCAGTTAAACAAAACTTTACGCAGGCGCAACACGAGTCCAACCCTTGCGCGCGAACCGCCCTAGCTGTGTATGTGAGTGCATGCACGTGTCCTCCCTCGGTCTTCCAACAAAGAGTGTACATCGGCTATAAAACAAAGAGTGTAGTACATGATGTACATCTACACTTCCAATGCATTTAGCCTTTAATATAAATCGATATTGATTGACTAATGCACCAACTTGTGCTGTAGGTATAGGCTACATGTCTATCCTTAATTACAGCATGTAACAACCTTCATTTAATCTTCTTATCTCAATGGTCGCATGCACACATAAGTCTGCTACTTTTGGGCGTTAATTATGCCCTGGTCAATGTGCAAATCTCTAAATGTACAGTCTTTCACGGACGTAGGGAGTAGGTTGAGCACTTGAGCATGAGCGTGCGTGTTGCGTCGTGTGCTGTGTGCCGCATGGGTGCGTGAGTGTTGCGTGCTTCCATGTGTATGTGTGAGTGTTGCATGTTGCATGCATGCATGCATGGGGCTTACTCCCTCCCATTGACATGTTCATATTTCAAGCTTCCTCTGTTCCCTCCGTATGGTGATACTCCCTCTGTTCCCAAATAGTACGGAGTAAAAGCCTCCCTCTGTTCCCAAATACAGAGTATTTGTCTTTCTACAGATTTCAACAAGTGACTAGGTACAGAGAAAAATGGGTGAAGTGAGCGTAGAGGCATAGGGATACTGTAGAAAGGAAGTCCTCGCGATCCATTATTCCCCATCTCGGCCAGAGAGAACTATTCAACTAGTCTTCACAGTGAAGTGACAATACACGCTGCAGCAGATGGGACACGTAATTAATAAGCTGAACCAGCGTGTTGGTGTTACTAAATCACCCTTACCCAGTACTGCCATCTCTTCTTCTTCCTCCTCTCTTCTTCTTCCTCCTCTCTTCCCCATCGCCGGCCGCACACCATTTACCCCCGCTCACTGCTCGCCCGCCCGCACCATCTTCCTTGGTAGCTCACGCGTACCATATCCCCCCGCTAACTGCTCGACCACATGAGGAGAAGCTTCTTCGCTCGCCCGCCTGAATCCACTTCCCCGCTGGCTCGCAGGCACCGAAAACCCCAATGGCAGAACCGACTGACACGCAGAGCCGCGATTGGAATTCCCTCCCCGATGTTCTCTTGGAGCAGATCTGTAGTCGTATGGACCTACTCAGCACCGTCCGTCTGGCCGCATGCTCGGTGTCTTTGTACCATCTACTCATCTGCAACCGACCGATTCTTTTCAAGACACCGTGCTTGCTGATGCCCGATCCTCGCAGGTGGCCCAGACACCGACTTGACGATCCTACGGAGGTTGCCGTGGTGCCCCTCGACATGCTACCACTACCCGTCCACCTGTCCTTCATGCGCGGCCACTACCGGGCGGGCATGAAGGCCAACTGGATCGTCCTCATCCACCACACCGGTAGTCCGTGGCATCTCGTGGATATCTACACCCAGCGAGAGATCACCCTTCCATCGTTGGATACCGCCGCCATCGAGCCTCGCGGCCTACCGGACACTCCTGCCTACTATGCACGAGACGCATCAAGCTTTTGGCTCGACCTCTGTTTGCAGAAAGTTGTAATCTGCGAAGTGCCCACACCATCAGAAGACTACATGGATTACAAGCTCATTGCCTTGTCCAACATGGGATTAGTCTATCTAGAATCCGGTCGCCATACATGGTTATGGCTCATCATCAATCCTGTTGAGGCAACATTTCTGTCTGATGCTATAGTGCACGATGGCATCGTTTACGCGGTCGACGCACAGATTGGCTGCCTATACTGGTGGAATCTATCGTCGTGTAATTGTTCTATCTCATCTCATCTTTACCTTATGAATACGACCGCCTGTTCATTTGTTACAAATTTAGAATGCATAGCATGTCTATAACCACATCATTGCTATATGTTCCTCTCATTTCCTAGATTTTTATGACCACACATGTTATTGTTAGAGTTGATATGAGAACAATTGGCATCTAATGATTGTTAGAATACATATTATGAGCATAACATCATGATTGCTATATGTTACTCTTGTTTACAAGATTCTTATAACAATGCATGTTATTACTTAGAGTTGATATGAGAACAATAGTAGTAAGTGCTATGGTAGAATATGAGTAGGCGCTGTCATAGCTGTTTTCCTCTCATTGTTACATGATGTTTGAACCATGACATATTGCTAGAATATGAAAGCCATGACTTATTTTTTTAACTTGGGGTATGATCATGACCACGACATTGCAATTCTCTGTCTGATATGTGTCACTGTTATAATAATCTTAATTCCACACATACTCTGAACATGATTGTTTATTTTTGTCCTTTTGGTCTCCAATTTGAATTGTTACAGTAGACGCAAATGCGCTGGCCTTCATGATTCCAGGACTTGGAATCATACCAGCCGATGGGTGGTGGTTTATCGCTCGTTCAGCTGACGGCGGTCATTTGATGCTCATTCGCATGTACCAAATTGACTAAACCATTACATCAAACCACATGCAGTACAATGTGTGGGGCGTTCGTGACATTGATGGCTATGGCTGCTTCGTGTTCGAGAAAGATCACAGCTCCGTTGGGCCAGGCGTATTCAACTGGAGGCGGGTTTACAGCCTCGGCAACCACTCCTTGTTCCTCGGGCTCAATTATCCGATCATCCAACCAATCATCAATCATATCACCAGTGATGATTACTGTGCTATGCAACTTCCATTCACGAGGGGGGGCTGTGTTTACACATCATACCATGGGTTTCATGAATCACCATATCCAGAGATTCGTCGACACAGCTTGTTGCCAGATAATCTTCAGTGTGTGAAAGGCATCAAGCTGCCATGCGATGGATGGCTTTTGCAAACCTGACATGCGGCGATGTGGTTCATGCCAACAGCAAATATGCACAACTTGATTCGTGCTGATATCTAGACTAAGCCATGTATTCTGCGCCTGTAGCACGACCCTCTTTTGTTGGATATTATGTACTGTTGTTAGTTTGAAGCACTCCTCTAGTTTGAAGGATAGATACCTACCTGGGATCAAGTGCATCCTAACTCACCTGCGTAGGATGTACTAGTAATGATGATGGAGATGCTGTGCAGAAGCCATAGGCTTCACGTGCGTACTTGTTAGTTAAACCTATGTATAAATTGTGACACTAAATACGACTAGTAAGTAGTACAGTAGCAGTACTAGTATACGTTGGTCAAATTATTCATCATGTCCACACATTGAATTGACGTGACAACACGCTGCGTGTGAGGTGACACAAGAATCCCGGCGGCGTGTTCAGGTATTCTGGACTTCAGATTTGGAGTACCACTTATCTGTTGAAATCTTTCATCATTCACTTAAAACAGTCGATTGATCATACATTGAGTACCATATAACTGGAATTACCGATGCAAGTCAAAGAAGGATTGGCCGGTGCTGCCGGCTAGCGTCAAGTTCGATCCCATGGATCAGGAGCTGATCGAGCACCTTGAGGCCAAAGTGAGTGCTGACAGCGCAAGATTTCAGTCTCTCATCGATTTGTTCATACCAACCATCGATAGCGAGCACGGCATATGCTACACCCAACCTGAGAAACTTCCAGGTAAGACACTGATCGGCCGTCTACTTGCATACACATATTCCTTTGTTTATAGCTCTATTTTTCTTTTTAGACACAGACCTGGTGAAGCAATTACAATTTGACAGTTAATAAAAAGTGAAACAAGTGACTGCAACATGCCAAAGATGTTATGAAAATGCCAAGTAGGTACACTAAAACCTGTATTCCACAATACTGCAGGTATCACACTGAGTGGCCTAAGGAAACATTTCTTCCAGCGTAATTCCAGGGCGTTCAAAAGGGGCACGTGGACGCATTGCAAGATACAGTCGGAGTGCGGCATGCACGCGATGTGGCACAAGACCAGCAATACCTTGCCGGTGATGGTCAACGGCCGGCAGACGGGCAACAAAAAAGGTTCTGGTGCTGCACACCAACAAGAACTTAGACCAGCAGAGGACCACCTGGGTGATGCACCAGTACCACCTCGGGGACCTGGAGCAAGAGAAGGAGCGGGAGCTGGTCCTCTGCAAGATTTTCTACCAGACGAACACTAGGGCCAGGAGTAAAAATATTATAAGTTAGTTTGGTATTGGTAGTTGTACTACCTTATCGTCCGCAAGTTGGTATTGTTGTTAACGATCTTTTGGTATGAACTTGCATTTGCTTCCAACCATCATGCCGAGGGTCGACATGGATATAAAGCTAAATCATTTGTTTTGAAACGAATTTTCAGGCACCTGATTTTTATTTGATGGGTAGCATAAGCACCCGCCGTTCGAATTCCCAGTTCTCCAATTTTTTCGAAACAAGTGCATGCACTTATTATCACGATAAAAAATATCCGTGCTGCATCCCAGTTATCAGTCTGTACTTGCAGAATTCTCTCGTTTATTGAGCATGCATATTGTTTTTTCAGGTCGAGCAAGTTTCAACTGGGCTGTAGACTGCCCAGGGTTGGTTTTGTTTTTAACATGCCCAGCCCATGACGACAATGGGGCACAAAGATCCAGCAGGTATCTACTGGCCTTTGGCCCGCCAGCGTTAGTTATATTTTGTCTTACAACATCCGCAGGCAGTTTTTTTACTGAATCAAACACACAACCCAGTTCTATTTTCCTCTTGAAACACATGTCCTACATCTGTTCTAACATCTACCTATAGTTTTACTAGTTCATATACACGTATCATTATATTTAAAACACATAAAATTCCCTTTTCATATTTACATCCTTATTTTTGTAATTTTTTCCCACCCAGCACTGATTTTTTTACCACTGGTTTTCCCTTAAACCAACTCAATTGTCCCACGTCTTATTTGCTTACAAAAACAAAACGATTTTTTTGGCAAATCAATAAGTTCTTAAAAAATGTTTATCATTTCAGGATTACAACAGTTTGGACTCCACCAAAATATGCAAAATAAGGTTGAACTTTTTGACCGTGGTCCTGGGCAGAAAATGGGCTGTAATAAATTACTTGAGAATTAGCAAATGGGCTGCAAATTATAAAAAATAGCAAATGGGCTTTATGTTGTCTGCCACAGATTTGGAGGCCGACTTGTGGGCCTACTAAGTTCATGCGCACACAAGGTTTCTCAAAAAAGAAACTTAGTCAACAATCGACTCTACCAGCGTCACACCGTTAGATGTCAATCTAACGACAATCGTGCTTCTTCAGTCTCTGATCTTCCTGCCCCAGCCGCCTAAACCAGCGCCGTCGGAACTGCCTGCTCCCGCCTCCCATGGCCGGCAGTGCTGCCGGGCAGGCCTCATGGTCCTATGATACTTGCATCCCTGGCCTGTCTATCCCTCTACTCACCCACACCTCCTGTTATTTTCCGGCGACGGCAGCCGAACCAGTCAACCTTCGTACTCTCCACCGCGTGGGCATCCACTGTCGTGTCTTCCTCGACTCCGTGTCGTTCCCTTCGTAGGCCTCGCCGTCATCCACCGCCCTAGTGCTCTCGGCGAGGCGTGGTCAACGATGTCCATCCAATGGCCGTAGTGCTTCTTCAACCTCTGGTCTTCTTGCCCCAGCCGCCCAAAGCAGCGTCGGTCGTGCCGCATGCTCCTGCCTCCCGTGGCCGGCTGTGCTACCGCGGAGGCCTCACCATCCCCATACTACTCCCACCGCTGGCTAGGCCATCCCTCCACTCACCCACTCCTCCTGTTATTCTGTGGCGACGGCAGCCTCACACCGCAGCCGAACCAGTGAACCCTCGTACTCCTCTCCGCATGGGCATCCACTGTCGCATCTTCCCCGGCTCCGCGTCGTCCCCTTCCTAGGCCTTGCTGTCGTCCACCGTCGTGGTGCTCTCGGCGCGGCGTGGTCAATGTGGTCAACGACCGACTTCCATCGGAAGAGTACTGTACGTGGAGAGGCTGACAGCTGGGTCCACGACAACCGCAAGGAAGTGCCTCCTTATTACGTGCAAAATAATTATTCCTCCACCTGACAGCAGGGACCCACCGGACGGGCCACCAGTATTTCGCGGAAAAAACATTTCCCCCTAACTGCTGGGACCCACTAGACGGGCCACCGTATTTCACGAAAAAACGTTTGCCCCCGACTGCTCGGACCCATCGGACGGACCGCCATATTTCGCGAAAAAACGTTCCCCCGCTGTCAGCTCGGACCCACCAGAAGTGCCTCCTTATTACGCACAGAAAAATGAATACTCCCCCTGCTAGCTGGGACCCACCATGGTGGGAGGCTAACTTGTGGGCCTACTAAGTTGATGGGGACGGAGGGCTTTGTCAACTTAGTCAATATGAACGATTCTAGCTCCAGTGACCATACGATGTCCACCCAACGGCTGTCATGCTTCTTCAATCTCTGCTCTTCCTGCTCCAGCCGCTCAAACAAGCGCCAGCGGGACTGCCTGCTCCCTCCTCCCCGCGGCCGGCTCTGCTGCCGCGCATGCCTCACCACCCCACCGTACTCCCACCGCTGGCCTAGCCATCCCTCTACTCACCCACACCTGTTGTTATTCTCCAGCAACGGCAGACGAACCCGTAAACCCTCGTACAGTTGTACTCCCCTCCGCGTGAGAAACAACTGCCGAGTCTTCCCTGCCTCCGTGTCATTCTCTTCCTAGGCCTCGCCGTCGTCCATCGCCCTGGTGCTCTCGGCACGGCCTGGTCAACGTGGTCAACGACCGACATGCATCTGAAGTGGACTGTATGTCGAGAGACCGACAGCTGGGTCCACGGCCGCACACAAGGAAATGCCTCCTTATTACGCGCAAAATAATGATTCCTCCACCTGACATCAGGGACCCACCGAAAGGGCCTTTGTATTTCGCGAAAAAATGTTACCGCCGCTGACAGCTCGGACCCACCAGCTATATCTTTGCACGCAAGGAAGTGCCTCCTTATTACGCACAAAAAAATGAATACTCCCCCTGTTAGCTGGGACCCAGTATAGTGGCAAGCTGACTTGTGGGCCTACTAAGTTGACGGGGACGGAGGGCTTTGTCAACTTAGTCAATATGCACGATTCTAGCTCCAGTGACCGTACGATGTCCATCCAATGACCGTAGTGCTTCTTCAACCTCTGGTCTTCTTGCTCCAGCCGCCAAAACCAGCGCCGGTCGTGCCTCGTGCTCCTGCCTCCCGTGGCCGCCCGCGATGCGGCGGAGGCCTCACCGCCCCCTACTACTCCCACCGCTGGCCAGGCCATCCCTCTACTCACCCACACCCCCTGTTATTCTGCGGCAACGGCAGCCTCACACCGCAGCGAACCAGCGAACCCTCGTACTCCTCTACGCATGGGCATCCACTGCCGCGTCTTCCCCGGCTCCGCGTCGTCCCCTTCCTAGGCCTCGCCATCGTCCACCGCCCTGGTGCTCTCGGCGCGGCGTGGTCAACGTGGCCAAGGAACGGTTTCCATCGGACGTGGACTGTACGTGGAGAGGCTGACAGCTGGGTCCACGGCCGCACCAAGGAAGTGCCTCCTTATTATGTGCAAAATAATTATTCCTCCACCTGACAGTGGGGACCCACCGGACGGGCCACTGTATTTTGCGAAAAAACGTTTCCCCCCTAACTGCTGGGACCCACCAGCTACATCTTCGCATGCAAGGAAGTGCCTGACAGTCGGGACCCACCTGGTCGAAGCATATGTAGCGTTGTCATTCTGGTCGCGAACGTGTACATACATATATACTGTTGGATGTAGAGGCGCATATGTGTCGTAGTACAGGCGCGTACGTGTCGTAGTAGAGGCACGCACGTAGCATGTACACGTACGTACATCGGCCAGGGTGCAAGAAAGAAAATACGACCATGTATGTGCACATACGAGCAGGGTCTCGAACGCCTACTCGCGCATACGTACGGCTAGGTCTCGTGTACATGGCTGGGTTGGAACGGAGAAACATCGTCATCGTCGTGTTCATGGGGAGGCAACGAAATGCGTCGTGTTCATGGGGAGGCAACGGAATGCGTCGTATTCATCGGGAGGCAACGGAACGCGTGGGAGCCAACCGGCTGGCTCGGAACGGAATGCGTGGTCGTGTTCATCGAGATGGCTTGGACGGAACAGGCGATGGAAACGAGGCCTGGCGTACCGCACAATGGAGGAAACAGACCTCCTACGTTCGGAATGGGGTCCTGTTGATCGGGAGGGGTCTGGCACACCGCAAAACGGAGGAAACGAACCTCCTACGGTGGAAACGGGGGTCCTGTTGATCGGGAGGGGTGTGGCGTACCGCAAACCGGACGAAACGGACTTGTGTTGGAGCGCTACGGTCGAAACGGGGGTCCTGTTCATCGGGAGGGGTGTGGCGTATCGCAAAACGGGACTCCACGGGATACTGTTCATCTCCACCGTCGACCTCCTCCAGTCTCCACAGGCTCCTGTTCATCCAGCCTCCACCACGCGCTACTCCACTGGCTACTATTCAACCACCCCTCCACGGGCACCCCTCAACCGTTTACTGTTCATCCAGCCCTCCACACCACGGGGTCCTGTTCAACCATCCCTCCACGGGCACCCCTCCATCGTCTACTGTTCATCCAACCCTCCACCACACCATGGGGTCCTGTTCATCCAGAGGCAACGCCACCACTCACTATTCATCCACCCCCGCAACACTCATTGTTCATCCAATCGATCGGCTTCAGTTAGCAGCAGTAGCGAAGGAATCGCTCGATCGGGTTCAGTTAACAGCCATCGATCGATCGCTCGGGTTCAGTAACGCGTAGCCTGCAGTGCAATCGCTCGGGTTCAGTTAGAGCCCAACACCTCGCTCGGGTTTAGTTAGAGCCAATGCCTCGCACACACGTGCGTACGTGTACGAGAGAAACGCGCATCGCTCGGCCCCCGACCTCCCACCGTAACCGGGAACTCTCCAAAAAATTTCTCCCCCTCACTTCTACCACGGTTTTTTCCGTCAAGGACGGCCCAAAGAATGTAATGCAACTGCGTCTCCGGCCCGCTCAGGACGAAAAGCCCATTTTCTGTCATGATTTTTTGTCATAGAAGTAGGAGCCCACCACATCTATGATGATACCGGGTTTTGTCACAATTATCGTCATAGAAGTGTCATATGTATGACAGAAAAATTTTCGTTCGGCCCAAAATGTCACGGATGTGTCTTTTTTTGTAGTGATAATTACTCAACTAGCACAACTCTAATATTACCACCTTTATATCTCAAAACAACTATCAAGAATCAAACTTCTCATAACATTTAATGCACTCTATATGAAAGTTTTTATTATACCCATCCTGGATGTCTATCATATTAGGACTAATTTCATAATCAAAGCAAATTACCATGCTGTTCTAAAAGACTCTCAAAATAATATAAGTGAAGCATGAGAGATCAATAATTTCTATAAAATAAAATCACCACCGTGCTCTAAAATGATATAAGTGAAGCACTAGAGCAAAATTATCTAGCTCAAAAGATATAAGTGAAGCAAATAGAGTATTCTAATAAATTCCGAATCATGTGTGTCTCTCCCAAAAGTTGTGTACAGCAAGGATGATTGTGGTAAACTAAAGAGAAAAGACTCAAATCATACAAGACGCTCCAAGCAAAACACATATCATGTGGTGAATAAAAATATAGCCTCAAGTAAAGTTACCGATAGATGAAGACGAAAGAGGGGATGCCTTCCGGGGCATCCCCAAGCTTAGGCTTTTGGTTGTCCTTGAATTTTACCTTGGGGTTCCTCGGGCATCCCCAAGCTTAGGCTCTTGCCACTCCTTGTTCCAAAATCCATCAAATCTTTACCCAAAAACTTGAAAACTTCACAACACAAAACTCTACAGAAAATCTCATGAGCTCCATTAGTATAAGAAAACAAACCACCACGTTAAGGTACTGTAATAAACTAATTCTTTATTTATATTGGTGTTAAACCTACTGTATTCCAACTTCTCTATGGTTCATACCCCCTGATACTAGCCATAGATTCATCAAAATAAGCAAACAACACACGAAAAATAGAATGTGTCAAAAACAGAACAGTCTGTAGTAATCTATAGGTTTCGAATATGTCTGTAACTCCAAAAATCCTGAGAGATTAGGACATCATAAATAATTTGTATATTGATCTACTGTAGTTGGAATCAGTATTTTATCGCTCTTTGGTAAAAAATGAAAATTATTCTCGTGAGCGCATACTTTCTGGTTTTTTCAGCAAGATCAAATAACAATCATCCAAGAAGATCCTAAAGGCTCTACTTGGTAGAAACACTAATTAAAACATAAAAAACACAATCATAACAGAGGATAGATGATTTATTTATTACTAAACAGGAACAAAAAGCAATAAACAAAAAATAAAATTGGGTTGCCTCCCAACAAGCGCTATCGTTTAATGCCCTAGCTAGGCATAAAAGCAATAATAGATCTAGGTATTGTCATCTTTGGTATGCAATCCATATGTGGCTCTCATAATAGATTCATAAGGTAATTTAATTTTCTTTATAGGAAAGTGTTCCATGCCTTTCCTTAACGGAAATTGGAATCTAACATTTCCTTCTTTCATGTCAATAATTGCACCAATCGTTTTAAGGAAAGGTCTACCAAAAATAATAGGACATGTAGGATTGCAATCTATATCAAGAACAATGAAATCTACGGGCACATAGTTCCTATTTGAAACAATAAGAACATCATTAACCCTTCCCATAGGTTTCTTAATGGTGGAATCCGCAAGATGCAAATTTAAAGAACAATCATCAGATTCACGGAAACATAACACATCACACAAAGTTTTTGGAATCGTGGAAACACTAGCACCCTAATCACATAAAGCATAGCATTCATGATATTTAATCTTAATTTTAATAGTAGGTTCCCACTCATCATAAAGTTTTCTAGGGATAGAAACTTCTAATTCAAGTTTTTCTTTATGGGATTGCATTAAAGCATCAACGATATGTTTAGTAAAAGCTTTGTTTTGATCATAAACATGAGGAGAATTTAGCACGGATTGCAACAAGGAAATACAATCTATCAAAGAGCAATTATCATAATTAAATTCCTTGAAATCCAAAATAGTGGGTTCATTGCTATGTACAGTTTTGACCTCTTCAATCCCACTTTTACCAATTTTTGCATCAAGATCTAAAAACTTCGAATCATTGGGACGCCTTCTAACTAAAGTTGACTCATCTCCAGTCCCATCTTTATTAAGATTCATATTGGCCAACAAAGATTTAATAGGAGACACACCAATCACTTTTGGATCTTCATCATCATTATCATGAAAACTAGAAGAACACGCCTTCACAAAGCAATCTTTTTTAGCACGCATCCTAGCGGTTCTTTCTTTGCACTTATTAGTGGAAATTCTCATGGCTTTGAGAGACTCATTGATATCATGCTTACGTGGAATGGATCCAAGTTTCAAATAATCAACATCAAGAGAAATTCTATCTATATTCCTAGCCAACTCATTAATCTTAAGCAATTTTTCTTCAAGCAAAACATTGAAATTCTTTTGCGAATTCAAAAATTCTTTTACACTAGTCTCAAAATCAGAGGGCAACTTATTAAAATTTCCATAAGAGTTGTTGTAGTAATTACCATAATTATTAGAGGAATTACTAGGAAACGGCCTAGAATTAAAATTTCCTCTATACGCGTTGTTACCAAAATTGTTCCTACCAACAAAATTCACATCCATAGATTCATTATTATTCTCAATCAAAGTAGACAAAGGCACATCATTAGGATCGGTAGGAGCACTCTTATTAGCAAACAATTTCATAAGTTCATCCATCTTTCCACTCAAAACATTAATCTCTTCAATTTCATGCACCTTTTTACTAGTAGATCTTTCAGTGTGCCATTGAGAATAATTAACCATAATATTATCTAGAAGTTTGGTATCTTCTCCTAAAGTGATTTCCATAAAAGTGCCTCCTGCGGCCAAATCTAAAAGATTTCTAGAAGAAAAATTCAATCCGGCATAATTTTTTTGTATAATCATCCATAAATTCAATCCATGTGTAGGGAAATTACGTATCATTAATTTCATCCTCTCACAAGCTTGTGCAACATGCTCATGATCTAGTTGCTTAAAGTTCATTGTTTCTAAGAGAGATGATCTTAGCAGGAGGTAAACATTTAGAGATAAAAGCATCTTTGCACTTATTCCATGAATCGATATTATTTTTAGGCAAAGAAAAGAACCAAGTTTTAGCACGATCTCTTAGCGAAAGCGAAAATAGCTTCAATTTAACAATATCATTATCCACATCTTTCTTCTTTTGCATATCACATAAATCAACAAAGCTGTTTAGATGGGTAGCAGCATCTTCACTAAGAAGTCCAGCAAATTGATCTTTCATGACAAGATTCAGCAAAGCAGTATTAATTTCACAAGATTCAACATCGGTAAGAGGAGCAATCAGAGTGCTAATAAAATCATTATTGTCGGTATTGGAAAAGTCACACAATTTAGTATTATCTTGAGCCATCATGACAAACAATCAATCCAACAAACAATCACACAAGAGGCAAGCGAAAAGAAGCGAACGAAAAAAGGGCGAACAGAAAAGAGGCGAATAAAACGGTAAGGGTGAAGTGGGGGAGAGGAAAACGAGAGGCAATGGCAAATAATGTAATGAGAGGGATAAGAGTTTGTGATGGGTACTTGGTATGTCTTGTCTTGGCATAGATCTCCCCGGCAACGGAGCCATAAATGGCTTGTTGACGGGAGATCAAATCATGACTTGACTTGGTGCAAATCTCTCCGGCAATGGCACCAGAAATCCTTCTTGCTACCTCTTGAGCATGCGTTGGTTTTCCCTTGAAGAGGAAAGGGTGATGCCGCAAAGTAGCATAAGTATTTCCCTCAGTTTTTGAGAACCAAGGTATCAATCCAGTCGGAGACTACATGCAAGTCACCTTGTACCTGCACAAACAAACAAGAACCTCGCAACCAACGCGATAAAGGGGTTGTCAATCCCTTCACGGTCACTTACGAAAGTGAGATCTGATAGAGATAATAAGATAAATATTTTTGGTATTTTTGTTGTATAGATTGAAAAGTAAAGATTGCAAAATAAATAGTAAACTAGAATTGTAGATCGTAAACTTATATGATGTAAAGTAGACCCAGGGGCCATAGGTTTCACTAGTAGCTTCTCTCAAGATAGCATATATTACGGTGGGTGAACAAATTACTGCCGAGCAATTGATAGAAAGGCGCATAGTTATGATGATATCTAGGCATGATCATGAACATAGACATCACATCCGTGTCAAGTAGACCGAAATGATTTTGCATCTACTACTATTACTCCACACATCGACCGCTATCCAGCATGCATTTAGAGTATTAAGTTCAAAATAACAGAGTAACGCATTAGGCAAGATGACATGATTTAGAGGGATAAACTCAAGCAGTATGATATAAACCCCATCTTTTTATCCTCGACGGCAACAATACAATATGTGCCTTGCTATCCCTGCTGTTGCTACCTCTTGAGCACTACATTTGTTTTCCCTTGAAGAGGAAAGGGTGATGCAGTAAAGTAGCGTAAGTATTTCCCTCAGTTTTTGAGAACCAAGGTATCAATCCAGTAGGAGACCACGCGCGAGTCACCTCGTACCTACACAAACAAATAAGAACCTTGCAACCAACGCGATAAAGGGGTTGTCAATCCCTTCACGACCACTTGCAAGAGTGAGATCTGATAGAGATGATAATAATAAGATAATATTTTTGGTATTTTTATGATATAGATTGAAAGTAAAGATTGCAAAATAAAATAGATTGGAAACTTGTATGATGGAGAATAGACCAGGGGGCCATAGGTTTCACTAGTGGATTCTCACAAGAAAGCATAAGTATTACGATGGGTGAACGAATTACAGTCGAGCAATTGATAGAAACGCAAATAATTATGAGAATATCTAGGTATGATCATGTATATAGGCATCACGTCCGAGACAAGTAGATCGACTCCTGCCTGCTTCTACTACTATGACTCCACACATCGACCGCTATCCAGCATGCATCTAGAGTATTAAGTTCATAAGAACAGAGTAACGCCTTAAGCAAGATGACATGATGTAGAGGGATAAACTCATGCAATATGATGTAAACCCCATCTTTTATCCTCGATGGCAACAATACAATACGTGTCGTTTCCCTTTCTATCACTGGGATCAAGCATTGCAAGATTGAACCCAAAGCTAAGCACTTCTCCAATTGCAAGAAAGATCAATCTAGTAGGCCAAACCAAACTGATAATTCGAAGAGACTTGCAAAGATAAACCAATCATACACAAAAGAATTCAGAGAAGATTCAAATATTGTTCATAGATAAACTTGATCATAAACCCACAATTCATCGGATCTCAAGAAACACACCGCAAAAGAAGATTACATCGAATAGATCTTCAAGAGAATTGAGGAGAACTTTGTATTGAGATCCAAAGAGAGAGAGCCATCTAGCTACTAGCTATGGACCTGAAGGTCTGAAGTAAACTACTCACACATCATCGGAGGGGCCATGTAGTTGATGTAGAGGCCCTCCGTGATCAATGCCCCCTCCGGGGGAGCTCCAAAAAAGGCCCCAAGATGGGATCTCTTGGGTACAAAAGGTTGCGGCGGTGGAAATAGGGTTTCGTGGTGCTCCTGGATGTTTTTGGGGTATATGAATATATATAGGAGGAAGAAGTAGGTCGGTGGAGCCACGAGGGGCCCATGAGGGGGGAGGGCGCGCCCAGGGGGTAGGCACGCCCCCTGCCTCATGGCCTCCTCATTGATTTCTTGATGTCCACTCCAAGTCCTCTGGATCACGTTTGTTCCAAAAATAACCTTCCCGAAGGTTTTATTCCGTTTGGATTCTGTTTGATATTCCTTTCCTGTGAAACACTGAAATAGGCAAAAAAACAGCAATTTGCACTGGGCCTTGGGTTAGTAGGTTAGTCCCAAAAATAATACAAAAGTGTATAAATAAGCCCATTAACATCCAAAATAGATAATATAATAGCATGGAGCAATCAAAAATTATAGATACGTTGGAGACATATCAAGCATCCCCAAGCTTAATTCCTGCTCGTCCTCGAGTAGGTAAATGATAAAAATAGAATTTGTGATGTGGAATGCTTCCTAACATATTTCTCAATGTAATTTTTATTTATTGTGGCATGAATGTTCAGATCCGAAAGATTCAAGATAAAAGTTTAATATTGACATAGAAATAATAATACTTCAAGCATGCTAACTAAGCAATCATGTCTTCTCAAAATAACATGGCCAAAGAAAGTTATCCCTACAAAATCATATAGTCTGGCTATGCTCTATATTCATCACAAAAAATATTAAATCATGCACAACCCCGATGACAAGCCAAGCAATTGTTCCATACTTTTGATGTTCTCAAACTTTTTCAATTTTCACGCAATACATGAGCGTGAGCCATGGATATATCACTATAGGTGGAATAGAATGGTGGTTGTGGAGAAGACAAAAAGGAGAAGATAGTCTCACATCAACTAGGCGTATCAATGGGCTATGGAGATGCCCATCAATAAATATCAATGTGAGTGAGTAGGGATTGCCATGCAACGGATGCACTAGAGCTATAAATGTATGAAAGCTCAACAAAAGAAACTAAGTGGGTGTGCATCCAACTTGCTTGCTCACGAAGACCTAGGGAAATTTGAGGAAGCCCATCATTGGAATATACAAGCCAAGTTCTATAATGCAAAATTCCCACTAGTTTATGAAAGTGACAACATAGGAGACTCTCTATCATGAAGATCATGGTGCTACTTTGAAGCACAAGTGTGGAAAAAGGATAGTAACATTGTTCCTTCTCTCTTTTTCTCTCATTTTTTTGTCCGGAGTCTCATCCCGACTTGTGGGGGAATCATACTCTCCATCATCCTTTCCTCACTAGGACAATGCTCTAATAATGATGATCATCACACTTCTTTTTACTTACAACTCAAGAATTACAACTCAATACTTAGAACAAAATATGACTCTATGTGAATGCCTCCGGCGGTATACCGGGATATGCAATGAATCAAGAGTGACATGTATGAAAAATATGAACAATGTCTTTGCCACAAATACGATGTCAACTACATGATCATGCAAAGCAATATGACAATGATGAAATGTGTCATAATAACAGAACGGTGGAAAGTTGCATGGCAATATATCTCGGAATGGCTATGGAAATGACATAATAGGCAGGTATGGTGGCTGTTTTGAGGAAGGTATATGGTGGGTTTATGGTACCGGCGAAAGTTGCACGGCACTAGAGAGGCTAGCAATGGTTGAAGGGTGAGGGTGCGTATAATCCATGGACTCAACATTAGTTATAAAGAACTCACATACTTATTGCAAAAATCTATTAGTTATCGAAACAAAGTACCACGCCCATGCTCCTAGGGGAATATATTGGTAGGAAAAGACCATCGCTCGTCCCCGACCGCCACTCATAAGGAAGGCAATCAATAAATAAATCATGCTCCGACTTCATCACATAACGGTTCACCATACATGCATGCTACGGGAATCACAAACTTCAACACAAGTATTTCTCAAATTCACAACTACTCAACTAGCATGACTCTAATATCACCATCTCCATATATCAAAACAATCATCAAGTATGAAACTTTTCTTAGTATTCAATGCACTTATATGAAAGTTTTTGTAATGCCTAAAAGCAAATTGCCATGTTGTTCTAAAGGACTCTCAAAATAATATAAGTGAAGCATTAGAGATCAATCATTTCTATAAAATAAAACCACCACCGTGCTCTGTCGGGGGTGATGCTGATTCCCGCCGACACCTATGGGGACAGGGCCCCTTTCGGTTCGGTGGGGGGCGGAGAGCGCACAAAGAGCGGATCGAGGCAGTGCACGCGGGGCGATTTTTACCCAGCTTCGGGCCGCACGGATGCGTAAAACCCTACTGCTGCTTGTTTGTGTATATTGGATTCTTGCTCAGGAGCGATGGACGCTGCCAGACTGAGCCTGAGAGTGTTCCTCGAATCGCCGAACCCCTTCTACGTTGCGCTAGGGCCTCCTTTTATACTTTCAAGGGGTCACCTACAGGTGGCAACGTAGACTAGAAGGGTAAAAATGGAAAACGATGCGGTAGGTGCAACTACCGCTACTGTGGATACAGTGCACCCTACCTAACTCTGACGGCAGGGGACAAGGGCATTAAATGCCTGTCTGAGTCTCCTAAACAGTGCAACGGGTGACCGTTAGGAGTGCCACCGCTTGCCACGATGGGCTTCCCTTCATCTCTGCTTGCCACCATGTACCCCTGGCTGCACGGCCTCCCGCCACGTGTGCTTGGGAGAGTCCCAGAGCGACACGTTAGCAGGTGAGCTGGAGCGCGGGCACGAAGTGGGGGTTTCCCGCGACAAGCTCCTTGCCGTGGCTGTCGTCTTGTCGCGTCCGAAAGCTTGTCGCTCGCCGGATCTTGCCGGGACGCAGGGCGCGTCGCGGCAAGCTTTCTTAGTATGCCTTGAGTGGTCTTCCCGGCAAGCTCCTCTTGCCGGGGTCTTGTCTCTTCCCGGCAAGATCCTCTTGCCGGGGCCTTGGTTGGCCTTCCCGGCAAGCTCCTCTTGCCGGGGCCTTGGTTGGCCTTCCCGGCAAGCTCCTCTTGCCGGGGCCTTGGTTTGAGTACTTTGTTCTTGAATGGTCTTCAAGGGAAACACGGAGGGTCCTGGCGGTCACCCGGCAAGCCTTGCCGCGGGGCGCTGCAACTGCCCGTGCACGAGTTCGGGGTAATAGGGTACCCCTACTCTAGTACACCGACAGGAGCCCCCGGGCCTGGGCCATACACGGTGCCGAGCGCTGTTGGGCCAGGCCCAAAACAGTGCACGGGCACGCGCGGCCTAGGTCACGCCGAATCTAACTCCGCTCTCACCGCGCACGCCCAGAATGGCATGCGTCAGACGCGGCGTCGCGGGAGAGATCGTGGGAGGTGTGCGTGGGGCTAAGCCCCCCGAGTATGCGTCAGGCCATGATGATGGAGGCGGTTCACGCCCTCCTCCTTAAACGGAGGTAGGTGTGAGGGCGTGGTGCATTTACTGGATGGGGCCGGTGCGCGGTTTTTGGGACGTCCACTCCCCGCGTTCATGGGGTGGAGCGATGCCGCTTCTTCTGTCGCCTCAGTTCTGCACCCCCGCCACGCGGCTCTCATGCGTTTGGGGTCACGGACGGTGGAGTGGGAAACTGGGCCGTCGCGAGCGGGTTGGCCCCGACTCCCTGCCCTTCTCGTGCCCTGATTCGCTGAGCGGGGCGGCCGAGCCCCCACCTCGCTCCTTTATAAAGAGCGGGATGGGAGCACAGAAACCCTCACTCTCTCATCTTCTCTTTTCTTCAGCTTCTGCTCCCCTTTCTCTCATCTGCCATGGAGAAAGGGAACCCAGGCCCTTCATCGGTGGCGGCGAGGGTCGCCGCCCGACAGCGCATCTCTCCCTCTTCCACGCCTGTGGTGGCAGAGCCAGCCATGAGGGGAAGAGGGAGGGGGCGAGGTCGCGGACGAGGTCGAGGACGGGGTCGAGGCGCTCGGGGAAGAGGCGGACGGGGCGGCACGTCAGCTTCACCTCAGCCGGCGGCTTCTCCCCCTACGGCGGTCCATATAGGGGACGACCCTTGCGAGTTCTTCGTCAGGCTGCGCCGGGCGCCTCGTCGTCGCCTCCGGCTTCCTGCTCCGTTTGCGCGCGCGATGGAAGTGGAGCCGCCCGAGACGCTGAGACTGCACATGAGGGGCTGTGGGATCAGCGGCACGCGAGTCCGCGTTGCATTCCCAGCCCCTAATGTGATGTATCTTGATCGAGGGTGGAAGACGTTCGCCCGCATCCACAGCTTGACGGAGGGGTTTACCCTCCATTTTAAGTTGATGGAGGGTGATCTCCTCTCCGTCAAGGCCTTCGGGTGCTTTGGCACTCGGTCGAAGTGCTGCGTGGACAGCTCCTCCGACAGCGAAGGCTCCTCCTCGAGCGAGAGCGACGAGGAGGGGAGCGACAGCGGCGACGAGGGTAGCGGGCGGCGGAGTAGCGGGTCCGACTAGGCATCGGGCGCCGCCTTGTGCGGCACCGGCGACCCCATCATCCGCGTCGCCGGCTTCTTGAACTCCCCGGGGTCGTCTCCTTGGGCGGCTGGCATAGGGAGGCTGCGGAAGGGGAAGAGGGCAGGCGACAAGGCCGTCAAGCCGGAGTACGAGGGCGTGATGCCCTCGACAGCGTGCTGACGTCCCGTCGCCCCGTCTTCGAGCCCCGCTTCCAGCGTCGCCGTCGCCGTCCAGCCTTCGGACGGCCCCCGGGATGTTCCCTTGGTGTCTTCTGGCACCCATAGCTCGCCTAGGCACTCCTTTTGCACTTTTCGCCTCCTTGACCTGCCTCCTGAGTGGGATGTTTTTTTAATAAAAAGGGAATGTTTGCCGGGTTATTTGTCTCGCGAGTTAAACCCACGCCAAGGAGCAAATCCTTGGTATCCCTCAGACAGACAATTTTTCTCCCAGCAACAGACCTTGCCGCCTTCCCACGTCGCTCGAACTTTCTCACGCTTTTGACGGAGATAGGAACGAGGCGGGTGCGGTATCCTCGTTCCATCCCTTTGCTGCCACGACTACGACCAATCTTGGCCCCGAGAACGAGCCCCAGGGGCCTAGAGTCGGGGGAGCACAGCAGTTTCCGGGGAGGAACGTGGTTTTGCTTTCCCTAGTCCATAAGAGGATGCATGATGAGGGACGAAAAACTTATCTGATAGTGCAGCCCCCGGCAACTCTGATTTGCCGTGGACGATCCTTGGCACTCACAGCCCCCAGCGATACTGGCTTGCCGGGAAGGCTTTTATCTTCAGCAGAGAACTTTGACGTTCTCGATGCCGGCTTCCGGCAAGCTGGTTGCCAGGAAGACTTTTATCTTCAGCAGAGAACTTTGACGTTCTCGATGCCGGCTTCCGGCAAGCTGGTTGCCAGGAAGACTTTTATCTTCAGCAGAGAACTTTGACGTTCTCGATGCCGGCTTCCGGCAAGCTGGTTGCCAGGAAGACTTTTATCTTCAGCAGAGAACTTTGACGTTCTCGATGCCGGCTTCCGGCAAGCTGGTTGCCAGGAAGACTTTTATCTTCAGCAGAGAACTTTGACGCTCTCGATGCCGGCTTCCGGCAAGCTGGTTGCCAGGAAGACTTAGGGCGAAGAACTTCGTCGCTCTTGACACCAGCTCCCGGCAGGATCGTTGCCGGAAAGGCTTATGGCGAAGAGCGTCGTCGTTCTTGACGCCGGAGATATTGGCCCTAAGGGCGTTGCTAGCCCCCGGGCCATAACTGCGTTCAAACATAGCAAGTGATTAGCATCCGAAGTGCACTCAACTTGCTCGCGAGTTTCGACTTTTGCTGCATATTCCCTATGCCTGCTGGAATGCTTTCCGGTGCGTACGATCCAGCCAGTAGCGCTGGAGGGAACGGGCCCTTAGCGGCTATTCGGGAACAACGCCTCCCGGAAAGGATTACCTTCTTGGTTCTAGCGCAACCGCACAAGTTGCCGAGCGGACTCGAGGCAACATGGAGCGCAACTAGCCCCGAGAAGGCTCCTCGGCATACAGGTCTATGCAAAAATCTCAAATAAATAGCGCATGCTATCTTCCTGTTCAACCCCTCTTTGTACGTCCACCCTACGCTTTCTAGGGAAACTTGCCGGTGCAGGCACCCTTGCCGCGAGCGCCGAGTGCGGAACTTCAGCAGCCTGCTGGCGGGGTCGCTACCGACAAGCAATCTTGTCGCAACTAGCTGCAGCTCGCTTAAGTTGTTGAGCGGACTCGAAAACAAAGTAAGGGCGCTAGCGGCTCACTTAAGTTGCTGAGCGGACTCGAAGCAAAGTAAGGGCGCTAGCAGCTCACTTAAGTTGTTGAGCGGACTCGAAACAAAGTAAGGGCGCGGCTAGCTACGAGTTGATTCCTTCGCGCACAGGTTTTCCATACAAAGAACAAGATCTCCGAGGCGGATAACCTTATGTAGAAAGGAAATATCTAAAGTTTGCATGACTTAGCTTTTTCTGTTGCCGCACTGGCGTTGTTCTTTTGCTCGCCCGCTCCTTGGGAGCCATGACGATGAAGATCTAGCTTTGCGTGCATGCCGGATCGGGTTTGCACGATCTCGACGCCGCCTACCTGGCGCGCCAGAGATGTCGGGGGTGATGCTGATTCCCGCCGACACCTATGGGGACAGGGCCCCTTTCGGTTCGGTGGGGGGCGGAGAGCGCACAAAGAGCGGATCGAGGCAGTGCACGCGGGGCGATTTTTACCCAGCTTCGGGCCGCACGGATGCATAAAACCCTACTGCTGCTTGTTTGTGTATATTGGATTCTTGCTCAGGAGCGATGGACGCTGCCAGACTGAGCCTGAGAGTGTTCCTCGAATCGCCGAACCCCTTCTACGTTGCACTAGGGCCTCCTTTTATACTTTCAAGGGGTCACCTACAGGTGGCAACGTAGACTAGAAGGGTAAAAATGGAAAAGGATGCGGTAGGTGCAACTACCGCTACTGTGGATACAGTGCACCCTACCTAACTCTGACGACAGGGGACAAGGGCATTAAATGCCTGTCTGAGTCTCCTAAATAGTGCAACGGGTGACCGTTAGGAGTGCCACCGCTTGCCACGATGGGCTTCCCTTCATCTCTGCTTGCCACCATGTACCCCTGGCTGCACGGCCTCCCGCCACGTGTGCTTGGGAGAGTCCTAGAGCGACACGTTAGCAGGTGAGCTGGAGCGCGGGCACGAAGTGGGGGTTTCCCGCGGCAAGCTCCTTGCCGTGGCTGTCGTCTTGTCGCGTCCGGAAGCTTGTCGCTCGCCGGATCTTGCCGGGACGCAGGGCGCGTCGCGGCAAGCTTTCTTGGTATGCCTTGAGTGGTCTTCTCGGCAAGCTCCTCTTGCCAGGGTCTTTACTCTTCCTAGCAAGATCCTCTTGCCGGGGCCTTGGTTGGCCTTCCCGGCAAGCTCCTCTTGCCGGGGCCTTGGTTTGAGTACTTTGTTCTTGAATGGTCTTCAAGGGAAACACGGAGGGTCCTGGCGGTCACCCGGCAAGCCTTGCCGCGGGGCGCTGCAACTGCCCGTGCACGAGTTCGGGTAATAGGGTACCCCTACTCTAGTACACCGACATGCTCTAAAAGATATAAGTGAAGCACCAGAGCAAAAACTATATAGCTCAAAAGATATAAGCGAAGCACATAGAGTATTCTAATAAATTCCAATTCATGTGTGTCTCTCTCAAATGGAGTGTACAGCAAGGATGATTATGGTAAACTAAAAAGCAAAGACTCAAATCATACAAGACGCTCCAAGCAAAACACATATCATGTGGCGAATAAAAATATAGCTCCAAGTAAAGTTACCGATGAACGAAGACAAAAGAGGGGATGCCTTCCGGGGCATCCCCAAGCTTAGGATTTATGGTGTACTTGTATTTTACCTTGGGGTGCCATGGGCATCCCCAAGCTTAGGCTCTTGCCACTCCTTGTTCCATAATCCATCAAATCTTTACCCAAAACTTGAAAACTTCACAACACAAAACTTAACAAGAAAATCTCGTGAGCTCCGTTAGCGAAAGAAAAAAAAACACCACTTCAAGGTACTGTAATGAACTCATTATTTATTTATATTGGTTTTAAACCTACTGTATTACAACTTCTCTATGGTTTATAAACTCTTTTAATAGCCATAGATTCATCAAAATAAGCAAACAACATATGAAAAACAAAATCTGTCAAAAACAGAACAGTCTGTAGTAATCTGTAACTAACGCAAACTTCTGGAACCCCAAAAATTCTAAAATAAATTTATGGACGTGAGGAATTTATCTATTAATCATATGAAAAAGAATTAACTAAATATAACTCTCCAATAAACAATGGCAGCAATTCTCGTGAGCGCTAAAGTTTCTGTTTTTTACAGCAAGATCAAAAAGACTTCCCCCAAGTCTTCCCAACGGTTCTACTTGGCACAAACACTAATTAAACACAAAAAACACAACCAAAACAGAGGCTAGATAAATTATTTAATAGTAAACAGGATCAAAAATCAAGGAATAAAAATAAAATTGGGTTGCCTCCCAAAAAGCGCTATCGTTTAACGCCCCTAGCTAGGCATAAAAGCGAAGATAGATCTAGGTATTGCCATCTTTGGTAGGCAATCCATAAGTGACTCTCATAATAGATTCATATGGTAATTTAATTTTCTTTCTAGGGAAGTGTTCCATGCCTTTCCTTAACGGAAATTGGAATTTAATATGCCTTCCTTCATATCAATAATTGCACCAACCGTTCTAAGGAAAGGCCTACCAAGAATAATAGGACGTGAAGGATTGCAATCTATATCAAGAACAATGAAATCTACGGGCACATAACTCCTATTTGCAAAAATAATAACATCATTAATCTTTCCCATAGGTTTCTTAATAGTGGAATCCGCAAGGTGCAAGTTTAAAGAACAATCATCAAATGCATGGAAACCTAGCAAATCACACAAAGTTTTTGGGATCATGGAAACACTAGCACCCAAATCACACAAAGCATAGCATTCATGATCTTTAATTTTATTTTTATTGTAGGTTCCCACTCATCATAAAGTTTTCTAGGGATAGAAACTTCCAACTCAAGTTTTTCTTCATAAGATTGCCTCAAAGCATAAATGATATGTTTAGTAAAAGCTTTATTTTGGCTATAAGCATGAGGAGAATTTAGCACGGATTGCAACAAGGAAATACAATCTATCAAAGAGCAATTATCATAATTAAATTCCTTGAAATCCAAGATAGTGGGTTAGTTGCTATCTAAAGTTTTAACCTCTTCAATCCCACTTTTATCAATTTTTGCATCAAGATCTAAAAACTCTGAATTTTTGGGACGCCTTCTAACTAAAGTTGACTCATCTCCAGTCCCATCATTATCCAGATTCATATTGCAAAACAAAGATTTAATAGGGGACACATCAATCACTTTTAGATCTTCATCTTTATTATCATGAAAACTAGAAGAACACGTCTTCACAAAGCAATTTTTCTTAGCACGCATCCTAGCGGTTCTTTCTTTGCACTCATCAATGGAAATTCTCATGGCTTTGAGAGACTCATTGATATCATGCTTAGGTGGAATAGATCTAAGTTTCAAAGAATCAACATCAAGAGAAATTCTATCCATGTTCCTAGCCAATTCATCAATCTTAAGCAATTTTTCTTCAATCAAAGCATTGGAACTCTTTTGCGAACTAATAAATTCTTTAATACTAGATTCAAAATCAGAGGGCATCTTATTATAATTTCTATAAGAATTGTTGTAGGAATTACCATAATTATTAGAGGAATTACTAGGAAACGACCTAGAATTAAAATTACCTCTATACGCGTTGTTACCAAAATTGTTCCTACCAACAAAATTCACATCCATAGATTCATTATTATTCTCAATCAAAGTAGACAAAGGCACATCATTAGGATCGGTAGGAGCACTCTTATTAGCAAACAATTTCATAAGTTCATCCATCTTTCCACTCAAAACATTAATCTCTTCAATTTCATGCACCTTTTTACTAGTAGATCTTTCAGTGTGCCATTGAGAATAATTAACCATAATATTATCTAGAAGTTTGGTATCTTCTCCTAAAGTGATTTCCATAAAAGTGCCTCCTACGGCCAAATCTAAAAGATTTCTAGAAGCAAAATTCAATCCGGCATAATTTTTTTGTATAATCATCCATAAATTCAATCCATGTGTAGGGAAATTACGTATCATTAATTTAATCCTCTCCCAAGATTGTGCAACATGCTCAGGATCAAGTTGCTTAAAGTTCATAATATCGTTTCCAAGAGAGATGATCTTAGCGGGAGGAAAATACTTAGAGATAAAAGCATCTTTGCACTTATTCCATGAATCAATACTATTTTTAGGCAAAGATGAAAACCAAGCTTTAGCACGATCTCTAAGTGAAAACGGAAATATCTTAAGTTTAACAATATCATTATCCACATATTTCTTCTTTTGCATATCACACAAATCAACAAAGTTGTTTAGACGGGTAGCGGCATCTTCACTAGGAAGGCCAGAAAACGGATCTTTCATGACAAGGTTCAGCGAAGCAGTATTAATTTCACAAGATTCAACATTGGTAAGAGGAGCAATCAGAGTGCTAATAAAATCATTGTTGTTGGTATTGGCAAATTCACACAATTTAGTATTATCTTGAGCCATCGTGAGAAGCAAGCAATCCAACACACAAGCAAAGAAGAAACAGGCAAAAGAGGCAAACTGGAAAAGAGAAGGCGAAAGGAAAAGAGGGCGAACAAAACGGCAATGGTGAAGTGGGGGAGAGGAAAACGAGAGGCAAATGGCAAATAATGTAATGCGAAGGATAAGGGTTGTGATGGGTACTTGGTCTGTCTTGACTTGGCGTAGATCGCCCCGGCAACGGCGCCAGAAATCCTTCTTGCTACCTCTTGAGCACTGCGTTGGTTTTCCCTTTAAGAGGAAAGGGTGATGCAGTAAAGCAGCGTAAGTATTTCCCTCAGTTTTTGAGAACCAAGGTATCAATCCAGTAGGAGACCACACGCGAGTCACCTCATACCTACACAAACAAATAAGAACCCCGCAACCAACGTGATAAAGGGGTTGTCAATCCCTTCACGACCACTTGCAAGAGTGAGATCTGATAGAGATGACAATAATAAGATAATATTTTTGGTATTTTTATGATATATATTGAAAGTAAAGATTGCAAAATAAAATAGATTGGAAACTTGTATGATGGAGAATAGACCCGGGGGCCATAGGTTTCACTAGTGCCTTCTCTCAAGAAAGCATAAGTATTACGGTGGGTGAACGAATTACGGTCGAGCAATTGATAGAAAAGCGAATAATTATGAGAATATCTAGGTATGATCATGTATATAGGCATCACATCTGAGACAAGTAGACCGACTTCTGCCTGCATCTACTACTATTACTCCACACATCGACTGCTATCCAGCATGCATCTAGAGTATTAAGTTCATAAGAACAGAGTAACGCCTTAAGCAAGATGACATAATGTAGAGGGATAAACTCATGCAATATGATGTAAACCCCATCTTTTTATCCTCGATGGCAACAATGCAATACATGTCATTTCCCTTTCTATCATTGGGATCGAGCACCGCAAGATTGAACCCAAAGCTAAGCACTTCTCCCATTGCAAGAAAGATCAATCTAGTAGGCCAAACGAAACTGATAATTCGAAGAGACTTGCAAAGATAAACCAATCATACACAAAAGAATTCAGAGAAGATTCAAATATTGTTCATAGATAAACTTGATCATAAACCCACAATTCATCGAATCTCGACAAACACACCGCAAAAGAAGATTACATCGAATAGATCTCCAAGAGAGTCGAGGAGAACTTTGTATTGAGATCCAAAGAGAGAGAAGAAGCCAGCTAGCTACTAGCTATGGACCCGAAGGTCTGAAGTAAACTACTCACACGTCATCGGAGGGGCCATGGAGTTGATGTAGAGGCCCTCCATGATCAATGCCCCCTCCGGCGGAGCTCCGGGAAAAGCCCCAAGATGGGATCTCTTGGGTACAGAGGGTTGCGGCGGTGGAAATAGGGTTTCATGGTGCTCCTGGATGTTTTGGGGGTATATGAATATATATAGGAGGAAGAAGTAGGTCGGTGGAGTCACGAGGGGCCCACGAGGGGGGAGGGCACGCCTAGGGGGGGTAGGCGTGCCCCCTGCCTCGTGGCCTCCTCGTTGATTTCTTGACGTCCACTCCAAGTCCTCTGGATCACGTTTGTTACAAAAATAACTCTCCCGAAGGTTTTATTCTATTTGGATTCCGTTTGATATTCCTTTTCCGCGAAACACTGAAATAGGCAAAAAACAACAATTTGCACTGGGCCTTGGGTTAGTAGGTTAGTCCCAAAAATAATATAGAAGTGTATAAATAAGCCCATTAACATCCAAAACAGATAATATAATAGCATGGAGCAATCAAAAATTATAGATAGATTGGAGACGTATCCGCTGTCACTGGGAAAGGACACCGCAAGATTGAACCCAAAGCTAAGCACTTTTCCCATTGCAAGAAAGATCAATCTAGTAGGCCAAACCAAACTGAAAATTTGAAAAGACTTGCAAAGATATCGAATCATGCATATAAGAATTCAGAGACGAATCAAATATTATTCATAGATAATCTTAATCATAAACCCACAATTCATCGGATCTCGGCAAACACACCGCAAAAAAGAATTACATCGAATAGATCTCCAAGAACATCGAGGAGAACTTTGTATTGAGATCCAAAGAGAGAGAACAAGCCATCTAGCTAATAACTATGGACCCGAAGGTCTATGGTAAACTACTCACACATCATTGGAGAGGCTATGGTGTTGATGTGGAAACCCTCCGTGATCGAATTCCCCTCCGGCAGATCGCCGAAAAAGGTCCCTGATACGTCCATTTTGCATCATGCTTTTATATCGATATTTATTGCATTATGGGATGTTATTACACATTATGTCACAATACATATGCCTTTTCTCTCTTATTTTACAAGGTTTACATGAAGAGGGGAATGCCGACAGCTGGAATTCTGGGCTGGAAAAGGAGCAAATATTAGAGACCTATTCTGCACATCTCCAAAAGTCTTGAAACTTCACGGGAGCATGTTTCAGAATATATAAAAAATATTGGGCGAAAGAAGTACCAGAGGGGGGCCACCCACCGTCCACGAGGGTGGGGCGCGCGCCCTACCCCCTGGGCACGCCCCCTGCCTCGTGGGCCCCATGGTGGCCCTTCGATGCCCATCTTTGGCTATATGGAGTCTTTCATCAAGAAAAAAAATCATAAGCTAGCTCACCAAAACTCCGCCGCCACGAGGCGGAACCTTGGCGGAACCAATCTAGGGCTTCGACGGAGCTGTTCTGCCGAGGAAACTTCCCTCCGGGATGGGGAATTCATCACCATTGTCATCACGAACGATCCTCTCATCGGGAGGGGGTCAATATCCATCAACATCTTCACCAGCACCATCTCATCTCAAACCCTAGCTCATCTCTTGTATCCAATCTTTGTATCCAAACCTCAGATTGGTACCTGTGGGTTGCTAGTAGTGTTGATTACTCCTTGTAGTTGATGCTAGTTGGTTTACTTGGTGTAAGATCATATGTTCAGATCCATTATGCATATTAATACCCCTCTGATTATGAACATGAATATGATTTGTGAGTAATTACGTTTGTTCCTGAGGACATGGGAGAAGTCTTGCTATAAGTAGTCATGTGAATTTGGTATTCGTTCGATATTTTGATGAAATGTATGTTGTCTTTCCTCTAGTGGTGTCATGTGAACGTCGACTACATGAAACTTCACCATTGTTTGGGCCTAGAGGAGGGCATTGGGAAGTAATAAGTAGATGATGGGTTGCTAGAGTGACAGAAGCTTAAACCCTAGTTTATGAGTTGCTTCGTAAGGGGCTGATTTGGATCCATATGTTTCATGCTATGGTTAGGTTTACCATAATACTTCTGCTGTAGTTGCGGATGCTTGCAATAGGGGTTAATCATAAGTGGGATGCTTGTCCAAGTAAGGGCAGTACCCAAGCACCGGTCCACCCACATACCAAATTATTAAAGTAACGAACGCGAATCATATGAGCATGATGAAAACTAGCTTGACGATAATTCCCATGTGTCCTCGGAAGCGCTTTCCTTTATATAAGAGTTTGTCCAGGCTTGTCCTTTGCTACAAAAGGGATTGGGACATATTGATGAACCTTATTTACTTTCATTACTTGTTACTCGTTACAAATCACCTTATCACAAAACTATCTGTTACCGATAATTTCAGTGCTTGCAGAGAATACCTTACTGAAAACTGCTTATCATTTCCTTCTGCTCCTGGTTGGGTTCGACACTCTTACTTATCGAAAAGGCTACGATAGATCCCCTACACTTGTGGGTCATCAAGACTTTTTTCTGGCACCGTTGCCGGGGAGTGAAGCGCCTTTGGTAGGTGGAATTTGGTAAGGAAAAATTTATATAGTGTGCTGAAATTTACTGTCACTTGTTACTATGGAACATAATCCTTTGAGGGGCTTGTTCGGGGTATCTTCACCCCGACCAGTAGAGCAAAGAGTTGCTCCTCAACCTACTAAACCTACTGAAAATGTTTACTTTGAAATTCCTTCGGGTATGATAGAGAAACTGCTAGCTAATCCTTTCACAGGTGATGGAACATTACATCCCTATTTGCACCTAATTTATGTGGATGAAGTTTGTGGATTATTTAAGCTTGCAGGTATGCCCGAGGATGTTATCAAGAGTTTTATCCTATGCATCTTGTTCACCGTGATCGTAATTGTATATATAATTTTTGGCCTCGCGAAGGAGAAAGCATCGCTCAAGCTTGGTGGAGCTTAAGTCAATGTTATATTCATGCCCCAATCATGAGCTCTCAAAAGAAATGATTATTCAAAATTTTTATGCTCGGCTTTCTCTCAGTAATCTCTCCATGCTCGATACTTCTTGTATTGGATCTTTTATGATGAAGACTATTGAATTCAAATGGGATTTATTGGAAAGAATTAAACGCAACTCTGAAGATTGGGACCTCGACGAAGGTAAGGAGTCAGGTATAACACCTAAGTTTGATTGTGTTAAATCTTTTATGGATACCAGTGCTTTCCATGAATTTAGCACTAAATATGGACTTGATTCTGAGATAGTAGCTTCTTTATGTGAATCCTTTGCTACTCATGTTGATCTCTCTAAGGAGAAGTGGTTTAAATATAATCCTCCCATTGAAGTAAAAGTATTTGCACCTATTAAAGTTTAAGAAAAGACTATCACTTATAATGATCCTGTTGTTCCTACTACTTATATTGGAAAACCACCTTTCCCTGTTAGAATAAAGGATCATGCTAAAGCTTCAACTCTGGTCAACAAAAGTAATATTAAGACACCCAAACCCCTCGAGCAAATTAAAGTTGAACCTAGTGTTGCTATGGTTAAAGATCTCTTGGCCAATAATATTGATGGGCATGTTATTTACTTCTGCAATGAATTTGCTAGAATTGCTAGACCTGATACTAAAAATAAACATAGACCTATTGCAGGCATGCCTGTTATTTCTGTTAAAATAGGGGACCATTGCTATCATGGCTTATGTGATATGGGTGCTAGTGCAAGTGCAATACCTCATTCCTTATACAAATAAATTATGCATGATATTGCACTTGCTGAGATAGAAGAAATTGATGTTACAATTAAGCTTGCCAGTAGAGATACTATTTCACTAGTTGGGATTGTTAGAGATGTTGAAGTCTTGTGTGGGAAAGTTAAATATCCTGCTGATTTTCTTGTTCTCGGTTCCCCACAAGATGACTTTTTTCCCATTATATTTGGTAGACCCTTCTTGAATACTATTAATGCTAAGATAGACTGCAATAAGGTTATTTTTTCTGTTGGTTTAGGGGATATGTCTCATGAGTTTAATTTTGCTAAATTTCATAGACAACCCCATGATAAAGAATTGCCTAGTAAAGATGAAATTATTGGTCTTGCTTCTATTGTCGTGCCTCCTAGTGATCCTTTAGAACAATATTTGCTAGATCATGAAAATGATATGTTTATGAATGAAAGAAGGGAAATAGAAGAAGTATTCTTTAAACATGGACCTATTTTGAAACATAACTTGCATGTTGAAATTCTAGGGGATCCTCCTCCACCCAAGGATGATCCCGTGTTTGAGCTACCTTTGCCTGATACTCTTAAATATGCTTATCTTGTTGAGAAAGAGATATATCCTGTTATTATTAGTGCTAACCTTTCAGAGCATGAAGAAAAGAAATTATTGAAAACTCCGAAGAAGCACCGTGCTGCTATTGGATATAGTCTTGATGATCTTAAGGGCATTAGTCCCACTCTATGCCAGCACAAAAGAAAATTGGAGAAAGACGCTAAACTAGTTGTTGATCACCAACGACGGTTAAATCCTAAGATGAAAGAAGTGGTAAGAAAAGAAATACTAAAGCTTCTGGAGGCAGGTATAATTTATCCCGTTGCTGATAGTCAGTGGGTAAGTCCTGTCCATTGTGTCCCTAAGAAGGGAGGTATTACTGTTGTTCCCAATGATAAAGATGAATTGATCCCACAAAGAATTGTTACAGGTTATAGAATGGTAATTGATTTCCGCAAATTAAATAAAGTTACTAAAAAGGATCATTACCCTTTACCTTTTATTGATCAAATGCTAGAAAGATTATCCAAGCATACACATTTTTGCTTTCTAGATGGTTATTCTGGTTTCTCTCAAATACCCGTGTCAAAAAGAGGATCAAGAAAAGTTAACTTTTACTTGCCCTTTCGGTACCTTTGCTTATAGACGTATGCCTTTTGGTTTATGTAATGCACCTGCTACCTTTCAAAGATGTATGACTGCTATATTCTCTGACTTTTGTGAAAAGATTGTTGAGGTTTTCACGGATGATTTCTCCATTTACGGAACTTCTTTTGATGATTGCTTAAGCAACCTTGATCGAGTTTTGCAAAGATGTGAAGAAACTAATCTTGTCTTGAATTGGGAGAAATGCCACTTTATGGTCAATGAAGGTATCGTCTTGGGCCATAAAATTTCTGAAAGAGGTATTGAAGTTGATAAAGCTAAAGTTGATGCTATTGAAAAGATGCCATGTCCTAAGGATATTAAAGGTATAAGAAGTTTCCTTGGTCATGCCAGTTTTTATAGGAGGTTCATTAAGGACTTCTCTAAAATTTCTTGGCCTCTGACTAATCTCTTACAAAAATATGTTCCTTTTGTCTTTGATGATGACTGTGTAGAAGCATTTGAAATACTTAAGAAAGCTTTGGTTTCTGCACCTATTGTTCATCCTCCTGATTGGAATTTACCATTTGAAATTATGTGTGATGCTAGTGATTATGCTATAGGGGCTGTTCTAGGACAAAGAGTTGATAAGAAATTAAATGTTATCCAATATGCTAGTAAAACTCTAGACAGTGCTCAAAGAAATTATGCTACTACTGAAAAAGAATTTTTAGCAGTTGTGTTTGCTTGTGATAAGTTCAGACCTATATTGTTGATTCTAAAGTAACTGTTCACACTGATCATGCTGCTATTAAATATCTTATGGAAAATAAAGATGCTAAACCTAGACTTATTAGATGGGTTCTCTTGCTACAAGAATTTAATTTGCATATCATTGATAGAAAGGGAGCTGAGAACCCCGTTGCAGACAACTTGTCTAGGTTAGAGAATGTTCTTGATGACCCACTACCTATTGATGATAGCTTTCTTGATGAACAATTAGCTGTCATAAATACTTCTCGCACTGCTCCATGGTATGCTGATTATGCTAATTATATTGTTGCTAAGTTTATACCACCTAGTTTCACATACCAGCAAAAGAAACCATTTTTCTATGATTTAAGACATTACTTTTGGGATGACCCACATCTTTATAAAGAAGGAGTAGATGGTGTTATTAGACGTTGTGTACCTGAGCATGAACAGGAACAGATCCTACGCAAGTGCCACTCCAAGGCTTATGGAGGACACCATGCTGGAGACAGAACTGCACACAAGGTATTGCAATCCAGTTTTTATTGGCCTACTCTCTTCAAGGATGCCCGTAAGTTTGTTTTGTCTTGTGATGAATGTCAAAGAATTGATAATATTAGTAGGCGTCAAGAAATTCCTATGAATTATTCACTTGTTATTGAACCATTCGATGTTTGGGGCTTTGATTATATGGGACCGTTTCCTTCCTCTAATGGGTATACACATATTTTAGTTGATGTTGATTACGTTACTAAGCGGGTAGAAGCTATTCCAACTAGTAGTGCTGATCATAACACCTCTATTAAGATGCTTAAAGAAGTTATTTTTCTAAGGTTTGGTGTCCCTAGATATTTAATGACCGATGGTGGTTCACATTTTATTCATGGCGCTTTTCGTAAAATGCTTGCTAAGTATGATGTTAATCATATAATTGCATCTCCATATCATCCACAGTCTAGTGGTCAAGTAGAATTGAGCAATAGAGAGCTTAAATTAATTTTGCAAAAGACTGTTAATAGATCTAGAAAGAATTGGTACACGAAACTTGATGATGCATTATGGGCCTATATAACTGCATATAATGTAACGCCCCGTATGTAACTTACCATATTTGTACTTCAACTCTTGCCATTTTCGGCTCTAAGTTATGATACTCCCTCGTGATTGGGTTTTGTCTTCATTTTCTTTTTTGTCCGTGTCATGCATTTCATATCATGTCATCATGTGCATCGCATTTGCATACGTGTTTGTCTCATGCATCCGAGCATTTTCTCCGTTGTCCGTTTTGCAATCCGACACTCCTATGTCCTCCGGCGCACCCTTTTGCCTCTTTTCATGTGCGGATGTTAAAATTTCTCGGAATGGACCGAGATTTGCCAAGCGGCCTTGGTACACCACCGGTATACCGCCTGTCAAGTTTCATGCCATTTGGAGTTCGTTTGGTACTCCAACGGTTAACCGGGGAACCGTAAAGGCCTCGTGTGTGTTGCAGCCCAACACCCCTCAAAAGTGGCCCAAAACCCATCCAAATCCCCTACATCCTCTCGTCCGTTCGATCACGATCGCGTGGCCGAAAACCGCACTCCATTTGGACTCTCCTAGCTCCCTCTACCTATAAATATGTGCACCCCCTTCAAAATTCCGGATGAAACCCTAGATCTTCCCCTCTCGCCCGCCGGACATGTCCGTCCCGGACCGGACTTAATCGCGCCGCCGTCCGCAACCAGTGAGCGCCTGCCATGTGGCGCGCCGCTGCCCGCCGCCGCGCCGGCCTGCTCGGCCCAGGCGGGGCCCTCCCAGCCCGGGTCGCCTCCGTCCCCGCCCCCGCGAGCTCCCCTCGCCCGCGCCGCTCCTCCATGCCGCCGCCTCGCTTCCTCGCCGACGGCCGCCGCCAGCCGTCGCCAGCCGCGCCGCCGCCCTGCTCCGACCGCGCCGCCCCGCAACCTCTCCTTCTTCCCGACCAGAACCGGCGAGGATCCGCTTGGATCCGGCTGGGACCGACATGCTCGCGCCTTCCCGTCGTCTCCCTCCTCTCCGGCGGCTCTTCTGGAAATCTCCGGTGATCCTCGACGTTCGTGCCGAAGAACCCTAGATCTGGTTCGAGGGGTAAAACTTCTACTAAGTCTTTTCCCCCTCACTTTTCAAGCACTTTTCATCATGCCATAACTCCGCATCCTTAGCTCCGTTTTGGGTGTGCCATATATCAAAATGTTCGTTAGGATGTCCTCTTCATTTTATTCCATTGCACCATGCTTGTTTGAGTCCATCTTGATGCCCAAATGACTGTAGAAAAAGTGCTTCATAATGTTAGTTCCTGTTTCTTATCAGTTTATGAGCATTTGTCATTTTTGCCATGATTATTCTGTGCTACATATGAGCATGAGCTCTACATGTGTTTTGGGCTATGTCATGCCATCTTTACAGGGGTGTATGACATGTATTTTTGTGATCAGTGTGGTGACTAGCACAAGCATGCAAAGTAGCTCTCATGACGTTGCTGTTTTCAGGGACTTATAATTTCACTAAATCATTTCCCTGTTGTTATTTTTATGCCATGTATTCATGTTGCTATAGAGTGATCCATGCCTCTTTTGAGTATGTTCAATAAGGATGTCTTTAACATATGGTTATGATCTATCCATCCATGTCCCTTTTTGCATTTATGGAGTACCCTAGCACGACACAATCTTGCTCTACTTTTGCTATGAAATGTTCCTGGCAGATTGTTTACATTTTAATCAATTTTGCCATGGTTGTTGTAGTTGATCCATGCATGCTATGAGATTGTTCTTGCCATGGTTAGCTTCTTGATCATGTATTGTTGCTGGTAGTATGCTTATCTTGTCATGCGATGCCTTGTGTTGAGTGCATCGAGCTCGCAAACATGCCTTCATAATACTGTTTTGCCATGCCCAGTTTTCTGCTAAGTCTGAATCTGTTAACGAAACTTGCTATGTTTACATGGGTGCCATCATATTTTCTGGGCCCTTTTGGCTTATGGTCAGTAAGGGACTTTTGTTATATGCTTTGAGTAGATTCATGCCATGCCTTTTTTTGCTATGTTCTGATCATGTAGCATGTTGACATCTTGCTCTAAACATTGCTTCCTGATGTTATATCCTGACATGTTAGTATTTTCACCAAGTCTGTGATGCTGTTATCTTTTGACTTTTGCCATGCTTGTTTGAACCTGCTCTTGTGTGATTTAGCCATAGCTCAGTGTTCATCTTTTGTCAAGCATCTTGAGTAGTTCACTGCCATGTGCTTTGTTGCTATGTTGGAGTGCAGTAGCCTAGTTTCTTGTTGCATTCTAGATGGTATCGTGCTGTTAATCGCAGATTGTGCCATTATTGCTTTGCTTGCCATTTGCAAACCGTGCATCCGTTTCCGGTGATCTTTATATCAATTTCGACCGAAATCAACTCATCCTTCCAGTGGCACTCTTGGTTTGCCAACTTGAGGCCTGGTTCAATCTTTTCCTTCCGGAGCATGCATATGCATTGCATATCACATCCCGCATATCATGCCATGTTTTGCATCATGTTGCTTGCGCATGGCACCATGGTTGATTGTTGTTTCCTTTGCTTGTGTTCTTGCCTTGGGTAGAGCCGGGAGACAAGTACGTGATCGAGGAACCCGTTGAGTACGCTTATGAGGATCAAGTTTACGTCAACTCGGAGAACTTTGCAGACAAGATGACCATACCCTCGAAATCACTTCTATCTTTGCTTGCTAGTTGCTCGCTCTATTGCTATGCCATGATACCTACCACTTGCTATACCATGCCTCCCATATTGCCATGTCAAGCCTCTAACCCACCCTTTCCTAGCAAACCGTTGTTTGGCTATGTTACCGCTTTGCTCAACCCCTCTTATAGCGTTGCTAGTTGCAGGTGAAGATGGAGTTTGTTCCTTGTTGGAACATGATTATTGTTGGGATATCATTATTATATCTTGTTTACTTTAATGCACCTATATACTTGGTAAAGGGTAGAAGGCTCGGCCTTATGCCTGGTGTTTTGTTCCACTCTTGCCGCCCTAGTTTCCGTCATACCGGTGTTATGTTCCTTGATTTTGCGTTCCTTACGCGGTTGGGTTATAATGGGAACCCCTTGATAGTTTGCTTTGAATAAAACTCCTCCAGCAAGGCCCAACCTTGGTTTTACCATTTGCCACCTAAGACTTTTTTCTCTTGGGTTCCGCGGACTCAAGGGTCATCTTTATTTTAAACCCCCGGGCCAGTGCTCCTCTGAGTGTTGGTCCAACTTGTCAGCCGCCGGTGGCCACCAGGGGCAACTCTGGGTTGGACTACCGGAAGTTTGGACAATCCGGTATGCCCTGAGAACGAGATATGTGCAGCTCCTATCGGGATTTGTCGGCACATTCGGGTGGCTTTGCTGGTCTTGTTTTACCATTGTAGAGATGTCTTGTAATTGGGATTCCGAGTCTGATCGGGTCGTCCTGGGAGAAGGAATATCCTTCATTGACCGTGAGAGCTTGTGATGGGCTAAGTTGGGATACCCCTGCAGGGTTTTAAACTTTCGAAAGCCGTGCCCGCGGTTATGGGCAGACGAGAATTTGTTAATATTCGGTTGTAGAAAACCTGACACTTAACTTAATTAAAATGAATCAACAGCGTGTGTAACCGTGATGGTCTCTTTTTAGCGGAGTCCGGGAAGAGAACACGGTCTCGTGTTATGCTTGAACGTAAGTGGTTTCAGGATCACTTCTTGATCATTATAGCTTCTCGACCATGCTTTGCTTCTCTTCTTGCTCTCATTTGCGTAAGTTAGCCACCAGATATGCTAGTGCTTGCTGCAGCTCCACCTCACTACCTTTTTCCTACCCATAAGCTTAAGTAGTATTAATCGCGAGGGTGTGAGATTGCTGAGTCCCCGTGACTCACAGATTACTTCCAAAACCAGATGCAGGTGCCAATGATGCCAGCCCAGGGGATGCGACCGAACTCAAGTGGGAGTTCGACGAGGATTTAGGACGTTACTATGTTTACTTTCCAGACGATCAGTAGTGGAGCCCAGTTGGGGTGATCGGGGATCTTTCGCATTTGGGGTTGTCTTTATTTTGGTTCCGTAGTCGGACCTTGATTGTATTCTGGATGATGTAATGCTATATTTATGTATTGTGTGAAGTGGCGATTGTAAGCCAACTCTTTATCCCTTTCTTGTTCAGTACATGGGATGTGTAAAGATTACCCCTCTTGCGACATGCCTACTATGCGGCTATGCCTCTAAGTCATGCTCCGACACATGGGAGATATAGTCGCATCGTGGGTGTTACAAGTTGGTAATCAGAGCCTTCCCCGACTTAGGAGCCCCCTGCTTGATCGAATCACTGGCATTGTTGAGTCTAGAAAAATGTTTTGAGTCTTATAGGATTATATATATCGGAGAGTAGGATTCTTTTTACTCCTCAGTCCCTTCGTCGCTCTGGTCAGGCCTCCTGACGTAGAGTTTTGACTCTTCTCTTCTCAAATTTCACGAATTTTTTTAGGATCACGCGGGTCTCTTGGAATCGTTCCGATGGTTTTGTGACGAGAACATTGTTCTTGGTGCCTCCTGACATTTAGGGGTTGTGGCAGTGTCCCGGGGAGTTGAGCACTGTCGTGGAATTGTCACAGCAGATGTCCTAGAGCAAGGACTTAGTCGTAGGGCCATCGCACTAGGAAGCTTAAAGGGGTTAATCGGGACAAAGGATACGAGAGAGTTTTATACTAGTTCGGCCCCTTACGATGAAGGTAAAAGCCTATGTCTAGTTGGGATTGGTATTGCTGAGGTTTCGATCACCAAGAGGCTCAACTCGCCGGCTTGGTTATCGACTTGTTGTTTTCTTCGCCTAAGCCGCCACCGGGTCGTCCCCTTATATACATGGGTTGACGCCTGGTGGCCTACAGAGTCCCGGCCGACTCATAATCGTGTCTGGCTCGGTGACTTCTTTTACATGCCTTTCTTTACAAGTCTTTCCTTATATGTGGCGGTTCATAATATCAGGCCTTAAAACCGCCTTCAGGCCTTTGGGCCTTCTATAAGACTTAATAAACTACAATCTTGAATGTTTACAGGGCTTCTTGCGTAACCCCGCCATTGGGGCTGACCCGGCCCCTCCTGGGCGGGTCTCAACTGATAGTAATATCCCCGACATTAGGCCCCAGGTTGACTTTGAACTTTGTTCTTTGTCAATCTTCCATACTTAGCCAAAAATCCATCTTCTTATCTTTACTGAAATTTCCTTGTACCCCGCCGTGACATCATCTCTTGAAAACACAAAAAACTTTCATGATGTCATCTTCCAACAGATCTTTTATCTTCAATGTTTCCCGGGAATCAAGGCGCCTATATAGCTGGATAACCATTATTTGGTTCTCCCTTGATTTTCGCGCCTGTCTGTTCGCATCTTTCCTTATAAATAGGCTCGCCCCGGCCTTCCTCATTCTTCTCTCTCTCTCTCTCTCTCTCTCTCTCTCTCTCTCTCTCTCTCTCTCTCTCTCTTTCCGTCTTCTTCCTCTCGCGACCCTGCTACTGCTCGAGCTTCGTTGCCGCCGCACCTCATCTCCGTCGTCGACTCTGGCCGCTGCATCGACCTAAACCGATCCAGAGAACCCGCAGCAACCTCCGCAGTAGACCTACAACCGTAAGTTTTCTTTCCTTCGAGTCTCAGATCTTCATTAGGGTTTCCAAGCTTCTGCATGTTCTTTATAGTTCATCATAGTTCTTCATAGTTCTTCCACTGCCTCCTCTTTCTGATCCAAAAGAGATGTATGTTCATGCAGTTGCTGTTTGGTGCCTCATTTTGATACTAGCAGACTCCTTTTTCTGATACAAGAGCTATATTTAGATTTGATGTACTCATCTGGACTGTATCTTTAGGTCTAGAATTTTTTTCATTTTGAACATCCATTTGATCTGAAATAATATCAACCATTTTGGGAAACTTGTTTGTCCCAACACTTAGCTGAATCCACTTTCTGAAAGAATCTATAGTCATGGCGGCTTACCACACCGGCTTTCTTTTCCTTATATGTCATTAGCCCTTAGTTAAGCCGCCATTACTTGTTTTGCATCTTCATTCCTTAACTGTTAATCTCACCGTTAAACTGAACCGCCATGTTGCTTTTTTCAGTTCCTCGCACATCATGCCATCCAAAACGCCAACCATCTGTAACTGGGTTCCCTCAACCATAACTGAGGAACGTTTAAAAGAGTTCTTCATCATAGGATTTCTACCATCAAAAGCCGTCCTGTCTTACTGTGCCCCTGACCCGGAAGAAGAACGGCCCAATCCGAGAGATGGTGAGGTGATCGTTTTTACTGACCACATGAACATGGCTTCTCACTGCCCGGCTAAAGTTCTTCAGAGAGGTCCTCCATTTTTTCAAGCTCCACCCTCAAGATATCGGGCCCAACTCCATATCTAACATCTGTAACTTCCAAGTGCTCTCTGAGGTATATCTTCAACAAGAGCCGACCATGGAGTTATTTAGAGAATACTTTTATCTGAACCGGCAGAATGAGTGCACCAACGGCCTTAGTTTAGAGCTTGGAGGCATATCAAGTCAGCGCCGGCAGGGTGCCGTCTTTCCCCTTATTGTCTTACCAAGTTACCCAAAGGACTGGAACCAGGTTCTACTGCCAGGATACTTCGCCAGCAAACGAGAAGCCCCTGCCGGGTTACCGCCCCGATCGTCTTGACTCCAAGTTCGCGATTCCTGATAGGCTTACCGTTGCTGAACGCAAGAGGCTGATACCGTCTATCAAAAGGATCAATGCTCTGTTAGGGAATGGGTTAACTAGAGTTGATCTGACCTGCTGCTGGATCTCATGGCGGGTCATCCCTTTGAGCCGCCGGTCAAAGCTGATGTATGAGTATGGTGGAGGCCCAGATGACTCCCTTCGTCACAGCCCCGTTCAATTGACAAAAGAAGATATTGTCTCAATGTCAACTCTTCTGGTGAATGGGAAATATGAAGATTGCAGTGTTGTCGGGTTAAACCCCTTCTGCCAGCTTAACCCGGTTCCAGAAGTAAGGATGTCATTATTTCTCTCTTCTGTATTTTTCCAGCCGTATTGTTTTAATACTTGCCCGACTCTTTACCTTATTTTTACTTGTCTGCAGGACAATTCTGACTTCTGGAAAGTTAAGTATGACCACGAGGCGGCTAGGAAAGCGAAAGCTGCCGCCATAAACGCCAAGAAAATGACCCCGAGGTCGAAAAAGAAGAAAAAGAGTACCGCTGAAGACTTGATGAAGCTTGATGATACATCTGTCTCGGAGGTAGCCCTTCATTCCCTTGGCCAATTTTTTAACAATCTTAATGACACTGATCATTACCAGGATGACACTGGGCCAGTCAGGCCGGGGATGTTGGAAATATGCCCTAGAGGCAATAATAAAATGGTTATTATTGTATTTCCTTGTTCATGATAATTGTCTATTTTTCATGCTATAATTGTATTAACCAGAAACCGTAATACATGTGTGAATACATAGACCACAACATGTCCCTAGTAAGCCTCTAGTTGACTAGCTCGTTGATCAATAGATGGTCATGGTTTCCTGACCATGGACATTGGATGTCATTGATAACGGGATCACATCATTAGGAGAATGATGCGATGGACAAGACCCAATCCTAAGCCTAGCACAAGATCGTGTAGTTCGTATGCTAAAGCTTTTCTAATGTCAAGTATCATTTCCTTAGACCATGAGATTGTGCAACTCCCGGATACCGTAGGAATGCTTTGGGTGAGCCAAACGTCACAACGTAACTGGGTGGCTATAAAGGTGCACTACGGGTATCTCTGAAAGTGTCTGTTGGGTTGGCACGAATCGAGACTAGGATTTGTCACTCCGTGTAAACGGAGAGGTATCTCTGGGCCCACTCGGTAGGACATCATCATAATGTGCACAATGTGACCAAGGAGTTGATCACGGGATGATGTGTTACGGAATGAGTAAAGAGACTTGCCGGTAACGAGATTGAACAAGGTATTGGGATACCGACGATCGAATCTCGGGCAAGTACTATACCGGTAGACAAAGGGAATTGTATACGGGATTGATTGAATCCTTGACATCGTGGTTCATCCGATGAGATCATCGTGGAACATGTGGGAGCCAACATGGGTATCCAGATCCCGCTATTGGTTATTGGCCGGAGAGTTGTCTCGGTCATCTCTACATGGTTTCCGAACCCGTAGGGTCTACACACTTAAGGTTCGATGGCGCTAGGGTTATAGGGAAAGTATTTACATGGTTACCGAATGTTGTTCGGAGTCCCGGATGAGATCCCAGATGTCACGAGGAGTTCCGGAATGGTCCGGAGGTAAAGATTTATATATGGGAAGTCCCGTTTTGGTCACCGGAAAAGTTTCAGGTGCTATCGGTAACGTACCGGGACCACCGGGAGGGTCTCGGGGGTCCACCAGGTGGGGCCACCAGCCCCAGAAGGCTGCATGGGCCAAGTGTGGGAGGGGACCAGCCCCAGGTAGGCTGGTGCGCCCCCAACCAAGGCCCAAGGAGTAGGGATAGTGGGAGGGGGCAAACCCTAGGTCCAGATGGGCCTTAGGGCCCACCCTAGGGCGCCCCCTCTCTCCCTCTCCCCTCTGGCCGCCACCCTAGATGGGATCTAGGGCTGCCGCCCCCTTGGGGAGGGAACCCTAGAGGGGGCGCAGCCCCTCCCCTCCCCCTATATATACTTGAGGTATGGGGCTGCCCAATACATGTGATTTGATCTCTCTCTTGGCGCAGCCCTACCCCTCTCCCTCCTCGTCTCTCGTAGTGCTTGGCGAAGCCCTGCTGGAGTACCGCGCCCCTCCACCATCACCACGCCATTGTGCTACTGCTGGACGGAGTCTTCCGCAACCTCTCCCTCTCTCCTTGCTGGATCAAGGCATGGGAGACGTCACCGGGCTGTATGTGTGTTGAACGCGGAGGCGCCGTTGTTCGACGCTTAGATCGGAATCGATCGCGATCTGAATCGCTGCGTGTACGACTCCACCAACCGCGTTCTTGTAACACTTCCTCATTGCGATCTTCAAGGGTATGAAGATACACTCCTCTCTCTCGTTGCTAGTCTCTCCATAGATTGATCTTGGTGACACGTAGGAATTTTTTTGAATTTCTGCTACGATCCCCAACAGTGGCACCATGAGCTAGGTCTATGCGTAGATTCTATGCACGAGTAGAACACAAAGTAGTTGTGGGCAATGATTTGTTCAATTTGCTTGCTGTTACTAGTCTTATCTTGATTCGGCGGCATTGTGGGATGAAGCGGCCCGGACCGACCTTACACGTATGCTTATGTGAGACTGGTTCCACCGACTGACATGCACTTGTTGCATAAGGTGGCTGGCTGGTGTCTGTCTCTCCCACTTTAGTCAGATCGGATTCGATGAAAAGGGACCTTATGAAGGGTAAATAGCAATTGGCATATCACCGTTGTGGTTTTGCGTAGGTATGAAACGTTCTTGCTAGAAACCCATAGCAGCCACGTAAAACATGCAACAACAATTAGAGGATGTCTAACTTGTTTTTGCAGGGTATGCTACGTGATGTGATATGGCCAAAAGGATGTGATGAATGATATGTGATGTATGAGATTGATCATGTTCTTGTAATAGGAATCACGACTTGCATGTCGATGAGTATGACAACTGGCAGGAGCCATAGGAGTTGTCTTAATTTATTTATGACCTGCATGTCAATGAAAACGCAATGTAATTACTTTACTTTATTGCTAACTGTTAGCCATAGTAGTAGAAGTAATAGTTGGTGAGGCAACTTCATGAAGACACGATGATGGAGATCATGATGATGGAGATCATGGTGTCATGCCGGTGAAGAAGGTGATCATGCCGCGCCTCGAAGATGGAGATCAAAAGGCGCAAGATGATATTGGCCATATCATGTCACTTTATGATTTGCATGTGATGTTTGTCATGTTTACATCTTATTTGCTTAGAACGACGGTAGCATAAATAAGATGACCCCTCGCTGAAATTTCAAGAAAAGTGTTCCCCCTAACTGTGCACCTTGCGAAGGTTCGTTGTTTCGAAGCACCATGTGATGATCGTGTGTGATAGATTCTAACGTTCGCATACAACGGGTCTAAGCCAGATTTACACATGCGAAACACTTAGGTTGACTTGACGAGCCTAGCATGTACAAACATGGCCTCGAAACACGGAAGACCGAAAGGTCGAACATGAGTCGTATAGTGGATACGATCAACATGAAGATGTTCACCGATGATGACTAGTCCGTCTCACGTGATGATCGGACACGACCTAGCTGACTCAGATCATGTATCACTTAGATGACTACAGGGATGTCTATCTAAGTGGGAGTTCATTGAATAATTTGATTAGATGAACTTAATTATCATGAACATAGTCAAAAGATCTTTGCAAATTATGTCGTAGCTCATGCTTTGGTTCTACTGTTTTAGATATGTTCCTGGAGAAAATTTAGTTGAGAGTTGACAGTAGCAATTATGCGGACTGGGTCCGTGAACTGAGGACTGTCCTCGTTGCTGCACAGAAGGGTTATGTCCTTAATGCACCGCTCAGTGCGTTGAACCTCAAGCGTCGTCTATAGATGTTGGGAAACATCTGACATACACGTTTTGATGACTACGTGATAGTTCAGTGCGTAATACTAACGGTTTAGAATTGTGTCACCAAAGACGTTTTTTTGAAACGTCGCAGAACATATGAGATGTTCCAAAGACTGAAATTGGGATTTCAGACTAGTGCCCATGTCAAGAGGTATGAGACCTCTGACAAGTTTCTTAAGCCTGCAAACTAAGGGAGAAAAGCTCAATCGTTGAGCATGTGCTCAGATTGTCTGAGTACTACAATCGCTTGAATCGAGTGGGAGTTAATCTTCCAGATGAGATAGTGATAATTCTCCATAGTCACTGCCACCAAGCTATTGGAGCTTCGTGATGAACTATAACATATCAGGGATAGACATGATGATCCTTGAGCAACTCGCGATGTTTGACACCGCGAGAGTAGAAATCAAGTAGGAGCATCAATTGTTGATGGTTAAACCACTAGTTTCAAGAAGGGCAAGGGAAAGAAGGGATACTTCATGAGACAGCAAATCAGTTGCTGCTCTAGTGAAGAAACCCAAGGTTGAACCAAACCCGAGACTAAGTGCTTCTATAATGAGGGGAACGGTCACTGAAGCAGAACTACCCTAGATACTTGGTAAATGAGCAGGCTGGCAAGGTCGACAGAAGCATTTTGAATATACATTATATTATTGTGTACTTTACCTGTACTCCTAGTAGCACCAGGGTAATAAATATTGATGAAGCTGTGTACCTAGGGTAGGGTCATGGACCTGTCCCAGCTGCCCTACCCAAGGACATCTCTAGAAGAAATCACCTTTCAATCGAGTTGGAGGTGTTCCACTCGACAGACTCAAAGACACTCGACCAAGAAGCAATCACTCGACCAAGATCCAACCACTCGACGGCCAGGAGACCTAAAGGCACTCCGCACGCTAACGGTCGGTTATTAAGTAGCTTTTATGGTCATCATAGCACTTTATTAGGGGCGTTACCAGTAACGCCCGACCTTAATGTATTTAAAACCCTGCACAACTGAGGGCCGGAGGGGGCCGGCGAACTCTATATAAGCCACCCCCTCCTCAGTGTAAAGGAGTCGCACCCCTGTAATTCATACACGCATAATCCAGTCGACCGCCTCCAGGCTCAGAGACGTAGGGCTATTACTTCCTCCGAGAAGGGCCTGAACTCGTAAACCTCGTGTGCTTACAACTACTCCATATCTAAGACCTTGCCTCTCCATACCTACCCCCCTACATTACTGTCAGACTTAAAACCACGGCAGTTGGCGCCCACCGTGGGGGAGGTGTTTTAGCGATTTGTTGGAGGAGTTCCGATCTTTTCCGATCCAAATCATCATGGTTTCTGGCGGAGTTTTGGTGGAGGGCCGCGAGATCCGTCTTGGTGCGCTCACGTTCATCGCCGATGACTCCGCTTGGCTTCAGGAGGCTCCGCTCGACGTGGATGCACTCCCTGTCCGCGGGGCAACACACTTTCGCGCGTGCGTCCGTAGCGTCCTCTTGCAGCAACCGTCGACCCATTATTGGCCGGTCCCTGTATTGTCCTCCCTCCCTATTTCCCGCCGGCGCAAGCGCTCCGGTCGGTCGAGACTTTAGTGGTGGGTGAGACACGCGGTGGCACGCCAGTCGGCCACCCCTCAAATCGTGGCGATCAAGCCCGACGAATCCCTCTATGGCCTGTTCGACCTATCGACTGGCTCCACAGAGACCGCATCCGAGTGCGACAGCAGTGATCCGGCGGCGGAGGTTCTGATGGTCGATGGACCGCCCAGTCCTCCCGGTTTTCCCCGCACCGACGGAAGCGCAGGTGGAGGCAACCCATCACGTCCCCATGAGGAATATCTCCCCGAGCCTCTCATGTCGCTGCAGAGAGAAGAACTTCGTCGCCGGAACATGGATGCACTGCACACTCCTATCGTTGGAGAAACCCCCGAGGCTCGTGCCTTGGAGGACGTGTGCCTGGCAAACTTGGCCGAGCGCACTCGACTGGAGAACCTCCAGCGAGCACTCGACGAGCGTGCGCGACAACGGGTTCCAGAATCCAGTCGACGTCAGCTCTTTCCGCCCCCGCAGGTATATCGAACTCCGATTCAGAATTTAGCAGCTGCAGCCCGTATAGCAGAGTCAATTCAGCGTTCCGAGTCGAAGGCCGGCAGAGGCTTGTTGCAGAGCAGAGCGTTACTCCGGGCAGCAGGAGACCAGAACTCCACTGTTTCTTAGTCACGGAACAGGATTCATAGCAGATCCATTGCTGCAGACACAGTCCACTCGGCTCATAGCCCAAGATCGCCCCCGAGGCGTGAGGGACGTGGGGACTGGCGTAATCAGTACGGGAACCATGAGCAGTATGATCACCGATTCGATCGTGACGATTGACGTCGAGTGCCCACTCTCCCCCGAGGAGCGGGTCGTACGTGCCTCGACAGCAGGATGACATGCACCCTCATAGTGTTGGGCGAAGGATTCCAGTTGACCCCAGGGAACCAGGCTTTGATGCGAGATCCATTCTCGTTCAAGGTTTGGTCGACAGGAACAGAGCTCACCGAGAAGGTCACGACAGAGATGCACCTACCAGCAGCAGAGTACATGTTTTAGGGCCAGAGTGCTTTAGTAGAGCCATCAGGGCCACTGTGATTCCTCCCAACTTCAGGTTGGCGACTGGAGTCAGTAAGTTCACTGGTGAGTCCAAGCCCGATACTTGGCTTGAAGACTACCGAGTGGCCGTCCAGATTGGTGGTGGCAATGATGAAGTGGCCATGAAGCACCTGCCTCTCATGTTGGAGGGCTCGGCCAGAGCGTGGCTGAATCAGTTAGCACCCAGCAGCATTTACACATGGGAAGATCTCATCCGAGTGTTTTTCACCACATTTGAAGGAACATGCAAGCGACCGGCAGGGCTGATGGAACTGCGGTCTTGCGTGCAGAAGCCGAATGAAACTTTGAGGGATTACATCCAGAGATGGATCACGTTACATCACATGGTAGAGAATGTGCCTGACCACCAAGCAGTCTGTGCCTTCAAAGAAGGTGTCAAGTACAGAGAACTGAATCTGAAATTCGGTCGAACCGGAGACATGTCTCTGAATCGGATGATGGAGATTGCCACCAAGTACGCCAATGGTGAAGATGAGGATCGACTCAGGAGTGGCAAGCTCAAGTCAGTCGCTCAAGAAACCGGAGGAGGAAATTCCAATCGGAAACAGAAGCGGAAAGCCGAGCCAGCTGCTCCTGGGGAACCCTTGGCTGTAACTCAAGGAAAGTTTAAGGGGAAACCCAAAGGACCTTGGAACCCCAAGAAAGTTAAAGACCAAGACGGAAATGATGTGTTAGATTTGCCATGTCACATCCACACCAAGAAAGATGAAGAGGGTAAGTTCATTTACCCGAAACATACCACTCGACAGTGTCGGCTCTTGATCCAGCAGTTCCAGGGCAAGCAGCCCAAAGATAAGGAAAATGAGTCGGACAAAGTTGAGGACAAGGAAGACAGTGATGATGGATACCCCTAGGTCAATTCCACCCTGATGATTTTTGCTGATGTTGAAAGCAAAAGTCGACTGAAAGTTATCAACCGTGAGGTGAATATGGTTGCTCCGGCAACACCCAGTTATCTGAAGTGGTCTCAGACTGCCATCACATTCGACCAGTCCGATCACCCAACGCACATTGCCACCCCTGGGAGGCAAGCTTTGGTGGTCGACCCAGTTGTTGAAGGCACTCGACTGACCAAAGTCTTGATGGATGGTGGCAGTGGTTTGAACATACTGTATGTTGAGACGTTGAAAGGGATGGGCATTCCGATGTCCAGACTCAGTACCAGCAACATGAGTTTCCATGGAGTCATTCCTAGAAAGAAGGCTGAGTTGCTCGACCAGATTGCTCTTGATGTGGTTTTCGGTGATTCCAAGAATTACCGCAAAGAAAAGTTGACGTTCGAAGTTGTAGATTTCTAGAGTGCTTATCACGCTATTCTGGGCAGGCCGGCTTATGCACTCTTCACGGCTCGACCATGTTGTGTGTATCTCAAATTGAAGATGCCTGGTCCCAAAGGTGTGATCACTGTTATGGGCAATCGAAGGAAAGCAGAAGAGTGTTTTCAGAAAGGTTCAAAGATCGCTGATGCTCAGATGGTAGTGGTGGAGCTACAGGAATACCAGAAGACTGCAGACCCGAGTGATTTGTTGCGAGCCAAGAAGCCCGCTATAGAATTAGCTTTTCAGTCGTCTGGCGAAACGAAGCTGGCTCACATTCACCCGACCGATCCCAGTGCTGCTCCGACTCATATCTCAACAACACTCGACTCCAAATAGGAAGAAGCGCTCATCTAGTTCCTCCATGAGAACTAGGACATTTTCGCATGGAAGCCTTCTGACATGCCGGGTGTTCCCAGGGAGCTGGCTAAGCACCGCCTATGAGTCGACTCAAAAGTAAAACCTGTCAAAGAACATCTCCGACGGTCCGCCGTCCAGAAGAGAAAGGCTATTGGTGAGGAGGTGGCTCGGCTCTTAGCAGCAGAGTTCATCCGAGAGATCTACCACTCCGAGTGGCTCGCCAATGTTGTCATGGTCCCGAAGAAGGACAAGTCACTTCGCATGTGCATTGACTTTAAACATATCAATCGGGCCTGCCTGAAAGATCATTTTCCTCTCCCCTGCATCGACCAGATAGTCGACTCGACTGCGGGATGTGAGCGACTATCTTTTTTAGACGCCTATTCCGGGTACCATCAGATCCGTCTGTATGGACCTGACGAGATCAAAACAGCTTTCATCACTCCATTCGGGTGCTTCTGTTATGTTACCATGCCGTTCAGCCTCAAGAATGCCGGAGCCACATTCATGAGGATGATTCAGAAGTGTTTGCTCACTGAAATCAGTCGAAATGTGGAAGCATCCATGGATGATATTGTGGTCAAGTCACAGAAGGGTTCCGACCTGCTGACTGACCTTGCTGAAACCTTTGCCAACCTCAGGAGGTATGATATCAAGCTTAATCCATCAAAGTGCACATTAGGAGTTCCCGGCGGAAAGCTACTCGGTTTTCTCGTTTCTGAACGAGGAATCGACGCCAATCCAGAAAAAGTCGGTACTATACTCCGAATGAAAAGTCCTGTGCGAGTGCACGACGTCCAGAAGCTTACTGGTTGCTTGGCCGCTTTAAGTCGATTCATCTCTCGTCTCGGTGAAAAGGCATTGCCTCTTTACCAATTGATGAAGAAGTCCGACAAGTTCAAGTGGACTCCTGAAGCTGATGCAGCGTTTACAGAGCTCAAAGCTCTGCTCTCCACCCAGCCGGTGCTTGTTGCCCCAATCAGCAAAGATCCTTTGCTGCTTTACATCGCAGCCACGGGACAAGTCGTCAGTATGATACTCATGGTCGAGCGGGAAGAAGAAGGAAAAGCCTTCAAAGTTCTGCGCTCAGTATATTATATTTCTGAAGTTTTGACCCCGTCGAAGCAAAGATATCCTCATTATCAGAAGCTTGTATATGGGATTTATATGACCACAAAGAAGGTTGCTCACTACTTCTTTGATCATTCCATTACAGTCGTCAGCGACGCTCCATTGTCAGAGATCCTGCATAACAGAGACGCAACTTGTCGAGTGGCAAAATGGGCGATTGAACTCCTTCTCTAGATATCAAGTTTGAGGCAAAGAAAGCTATCAAGTCCCACGCAATAGCAGATTTCGTCGCCGAGTGGATTGAACAGCAACTGCCGACTCAGGTTCACTCGGAGCATCGGACCATGTTCTTCGACGGTTCCAAAATGCTGAATGGTTCCGGTGCCGGGGTGGTATTGGTCTCCCCCCGAGGAGATAAGCTCGGATATGTTCTTCAAATCCACTTTGATTCCTCCAATAACGAGGCAGAATATGATGCACTTTCATGGTCTATGGCGACTCAGATTTGGTGGTTAATCAGGTGATGAAGGAGTGGGACGTCAGAAGTCCAGCCATGACTGGTTATTACAATGCAGTGAGAAAGCTGGAGAAGAAATTCGAGGGGTTAGAACTTCATCACATACCCCGACTGAAAAATCAAGCAGCTGATGATTTGGCAAAAATAGGTTCCAAAAGAGAAGCCATTCCCAGCAATGTGTTTTTGGAACACATCCACACACCATCAGTTCAGGAGGATCCCTTCACTAAAGAGGCCCCGCAGCCAAAAAGTGCCACAGATCCGACTGAAGTTGAAGTTCCAGCTGTGGTCGACCTGATCATGGAAGTCTCGGTCATCACTCTCGACTGGACAATATCTTACATCGCGTACATCCTAAGGAAAGAACTCCCAGAGGACGAAGAAGAGGCTCGACAGATCATCCGTCGATCCAAGGCCTTTACAGTCATAAAGGGACAGTTGTATAGAGAAAGCGCGACTGGAGTCAGTCAGAAGTGTATAACACCAAAAGAAGGTCAGATGATCCTTGATGATATCCACTCGGGGACCTATGGTCATCATGCGTCCTCTTGGACCATTGTGGCTAAAGCATACTTGTTGGGGAACGTTGCAGAAAATTAAAATTTTTCCTACGGTTTCACCAAGATCCATCTATGAGTTCATCTAAGCAACGAGTCTAGGGAGAGAGTTTGCATCTACATACCACTTGTAGATCGCGTGCGGAAGCTTGCAAGGTGATGATGTAGTCGTACTCGACGTGATCCAAATCACCGATGACCTGCGCCGAACGGACGGCACCTCCGCGTTAAACACACGTACGGAACAGCCACGTCTCCTCCTTCTTGATCCAGCAAGGAAGGGAGGAGAGGTTGAGGGAGATGGCACCAGCAGCAGCACGACGGCGTGGTGTTGGTGGAGCTGCAGTACTCCGGCAGAGCTTCGCTAAGCACTATGGAGGTGGAGGAGGTGTTGGGGAGGAAGAAGGAGGCAACCAAAGGCCAGGGCGTTCAGGTATGAAGTCCCTCCTCTCCCCCCACTATATATAGGGGTGCCAAGGGGGGGTGGCCGGCCCTAGGAGATCAAATCTCCTAGGGGGTGCGGCGGCCAAGGGGGTTTTCCCTCCCCCCAAGGCACCTAGGAGGTGCCTTACCCTCCTAGGACTCTTGCCCCCCTTGAACCCTAGGCGCATGGGCCTATGTGGGGCTGGTGCCCTTGGCCCATTAGGCCAAGGCGCACCCCACACAGCCCATGTGGCCCCCCGGGACAGGTGGACCCACCCGGTGGACCCCCGGGACCCTTCCGGTGGTCCCGGTACAATACCGATAACCCCGAAACTTGTCCCGATGCCCGAAACAGGACTTCCCATATATAAATCTTTACCTCCGGACCATTCCGGAACTCCTCGTGACGTCCGGGATCTCATCCGGGACTCCGAACAACATTCGGGTTACTGCATATACATATCCCTATAACCCTAGCGTAACTGAACCTTAAGTGTGTAGACCCTACGGGTTCGGGAGACATGCAGACATGACCGAGACTCTCTCAGTCAATAACCATCAGCGGGATCTGGATACCCATGATGGCTCCCACATGCTCCTCGATGTTGTCATCGGATGAACCACTATGTCGAGGATTCGATCAAACCCTGTATGCAATTCCCTTTGTCAATCGGTACGTTACTTGCCCGAGACTCGATCGTCGGTATCCCAATACCTTGTTCAGTCTCATTTCCGGCAAGTCACTTTACTCGTACCGTAATGCATGATCCCGTGTCCAACACCTTGGTCACATTGAGCTCAATATGATGATGCATTACCGAGTGGGCCCAGAGATACCTCTCCGTCATACGGAGTGACAAATCCCAGTCTCGATCCGTGTCAACCCAACAGCTACTTTCGGAGATACCTGTAATGCACCTTTATAGTCACCCAGTTACGTTGTGACGTTTGGTATACCCAAGGCACTCTTATGGTATCTGGGAGTTACACGATCTCATGGTCGAAGGAAGAGATACTTGACACTTGCAAAGCTCTAGCAAAACGAACTACACGATCTTTTATGCTATGCTTAGGATTGGGTCTTGTCCATCACATCATTCTCCTAATGATGTGATCCCGTTATCAATGACATACAATGTCCATAGTCAGGAAACCATGACTATCTGTTGATCACAACGAGCTGGTCAACTAGAGGCTTACCAGGGACATTGTGTGGTCTAAGTATTCACACGTGTATTACGATTTCCGGATAATACAATTATAGCATGAATAAAAGACAATTATCATGAACAATGAAATATAATAATACTTTTATTATTGCCTCTAGGGCATATTTCCAACACCAAAAGAAGGTCAGATGATCCTTGATGATATCCACTCGGGGACCTATGGTCATCATGCGTCCTCTTGGACCATTGTGGCTAAAGCATACTGAGCGGGATTCTACTGCCCAAGAGCGAATGAAATGGTGAAAGAGATAGTCGACAAGTGTGAAGGATGTCAGTTTTACTCCAATATGTCGCACAAGCCTGCGTCAGCCCCGAAAACCATTCCACCCGTCTGGCCCTTCGCCGTTTGGGGACTGGACATGGTTGGACCACTGAGAACGGGCAGGAGCGGCTTCATCATGTGCTAGTAGCAGTCGACAAGTTCACCAAATGGATTGAAGCTAAGCCTATCAAGAATCTTGATGCTTGCACTGCTATCAGTTTCATCAGAGAGTTGATATTCAGATATGGAGTTCCGCACAACATCATCACTGACAATGGGTCAAACTTCGATTCCGACAAATTCAGAGCCTTTTGCGCCTCTCAGGGCACACGAGTCGACTACGCTTCGGTCGCTCACCCCCAGTCGAAAGGACAAGTGGAAAGAGCAAATGGCTTAATTCTCAAAGGACTGAAACCTCGACGGATGCGCGATCTCAAGCACGCAGCAGGTGCATGGGTCAACGAGCTTCCATTAGTTCTTTGGGGATTGAGGACAACCCCAAACCGATCGACCGAGAGAACCCCATTCTTTCTGATCTACGGAGCCGAAGCAGTTTTGCTGAGTGACCTGCTTCACAATGCACCCCGAGTCGAGCTCTACTCTGAAGATGAAGTGGAACAAGCCCGGCAGGACGCAGTCGACCCCCTGGAAGAAGAAAGAGAAATGGCCATGATCCGATCGACCGTCTATCAGCAAGACTTGCGTCGATTCCATGCCAGAAATGTGAAGAGTCGAGCCTTCCAAGAAGGAGACTTGGTCCTCCGAGTGGATCAACACAAACTTGCTCCTACTTGGGAAGGTCCCTTCGTAGTCACCAGAGTCCTCCACAACGGAGCGTATCACCTTTATAATGTCGATCGCCAGATTGATGAGCCACGAGCCTGGAATGCAGAGCTGCTCCGCCCCTTTTATACTTGAATTCTGACTCGGATGAGATGTAATAAGAGAAACTCCTGTAGTTTATTTATCAAAGACAAGAGTGTTATAATTTTCCCAGTGATTGTTGTTGTTTTTGTTTGCGGAAGAAATCTCCCAGTGGGTGGCTTAGCTGCGAATCCATTTCGCCTAAGTTTGTAAAAGAAAAATCCTACCGAGTGGAGAGCGACCCTCCCACTCAGGGGCTTAGCTGCAGTCCAGTACTCGCCTAAGTATTTGAAAATCCTACCGAGTGGTGAGCGACCCTCCCACTCAGGGGCTTAGCTGCAGTCCAGTACTCGCCTAAGTATTTGAAAATCCTACCGAGTGGTGAGCGACTCTCCCACTCGGGGACTTAGCTGTAGTCCAGT
>NC_041390.1:77179722-77206097 GCF_002162155.2 Triticum dicoccoides
CTAAGTATTTGAAAATCCTACCGAGTGGTGAGCGACCCTCCCACTCGGGGGCTTAGCTGCAGTCCAGTACTCGCCTAAGTATTTGAAAATCCTACCGAGTGGTGAGCAACCCTCCCACTCGGGGGCTTAGCTGCAGTCCAGTACTCGCCTAAGTATTTGAAAATCCTACCGAGTGGTGAGCGACCCTCCCACTCGGGGGCTTAGCTGCAGTCCAGTACTCGCCTAAGTATTTGAAAATCCTATCGAGTGGTGAGCCAGCCTCCCACTCGGGGGCTTAGCTGCAGTCCAGTACTCGCCTAAGTACGAAACACATCTCCATCCACAAGGACGACGAGGTGCAGGTCGACTGCCACCTTCTCCTTGGGAGCGTCGCCACAAATACAACATGCGCTCCATCTCAATCCACAAGGACGACGAGGTGCAGGTCGACTGCCACCTTCTCCTTGGGAGCTTCGCCACAAATACAACATGCACTCCATCCCACTCCGCAAGGACGGCGAGGTGCAGGTCGACTGCCACCTTCTCCTTGGGAGCTTCGCCACAAATACAACGTGTGCTCCATCCCTCTCGGCAAGGACAACGAGGTGCAGGTTGACTGCCACCTTCTCCTTGGGAGCTTCGCCACAAATACAACATGCGCTCCATCACCGACCCGCAAGGACGACGAGGTGCAGGTCAACTGCTACCTTCTCCTTCGGAGCTGTGCCACAAATACAAAAGTTGTCTCAAGTGAAGAACGAGTTCCACTCGATGGAGGATTCATGAAGATATTCAACGATAAACCAAGTTCAGATAAATCCTAAAGATTCCGGACCACAGATCGAAGTGCTCGGGCATTCAGCCCGAAAGAGTTTAACGGTTACAAAAACCACTCGGCATTCCGAGGAAAATTTAAGGTGGGGCATAAAAGTTTGTTCACTCCACAGGAGGAGGACTGGCAGGCTCGACGAACTCATCCAGGTCGACGCCGTCGGCGATCCGAGTGGCTGCAGCGATGAAAGTCACCATAAAAGATCGGAAGTCATGCTTCTGGGTGTTGGCGACCTTGATTGCTGCCAGCTTATCTTGTCACACCCCCTTGCAGTGGACACGAACCAAAGACAGAGCCATATCAGCACCACACCGGGCAGAAGATTTCTTCCACTCCTGCACTCGATCAAGGATCTCGTTAAGTCGAGTCATCAGGGACTCAAGATCATTCTGGAGCGTGGCCTCTGGCCAAAGCGCTGTGTCGATCCGTGACGTGGCGACCTTCAGTCGAGCCAAGTAGTCCACAACACCGTCGATGCGGGATTCCAGTCGGAGCAGATTCATGGCAGCTTCATCTTTCACGAGAGAATTGATTGGGTCCAAACCTGGCTCAATCCGCCCAGTCTCCTCCTTGAAGTTCTGGCAAAACTCTGCATTCACGATCCAAGGATAAGTCAATTTTCGTACGCTAAGTCGACAAAAAACATTAGTCGGAAAAAAATGTGTACCTTCAAGCTTGATGAACAACTTCTTGGCAAGGCTCCTCAGATAGCTCTCCAGATCGTCCCTCCTGCGAGTGATGCCTTCCATCTTCTCGTATAGGTTGAGACTATCCTTATTCAAGTGCGTGCACTCCTTGTTGGCTTCGTTCAGAGCAGATTTCATCTTGGTGTTCTCTTCTTCCAACTGGCCGACCGAAGCAAGTTTCTGTTCAGCCAGAGCGGTTCTGTCGTCAGCTTCCTTTTGAGCAGCAGCCAAATCCTGATCCTTCTTCGCCAGAGCTTCTCTCAGTTTTTCTGCAAAGAAATGGTGCTTGATTCAGAAAGAGCAGAAGGGTACTCAAGCCTAAGACAAACCAGTCGACAAGCTTGTCTTACCATTGGCGTCGTCCTTGGCCTTTTGCAGCTCTGTCTTGGCCAATTCCAAGTCAAGGTTCAGTTGGATCTACTGTTTCTCCAAGTCAGCAAAGCAAGCTCCGAGATCACAAGATTTCTGCAATTAGGGAGGAGAAGTTATTTTACAGCGAAAAGCGACAAAGACAATAAATACTAACACTACGGTCGACTGCCCACAGTCCACCATAGTCTCGGGGACTACACCCAGTGGGTGCACTTTGCGTGCCCCATCGGTTATGATCCCACTCGACCGGCCCGCCGGAGTCGAGTCCAGGGAGTAAAAAAAGGAGAGAAAGAAGAACTCAGACCATAGAACTTAGACCACAGTCGACTGCCAGCAGTCGACCGTGGTCTCGGGGACTACACCCAGTGGGTGCACTTGGCATGCCCCCACCGGTTCTGATCCCACTCGCCCAGACCGAGTAGAAGAGACAAACTACCAGTTCGGTTTACACTCGACACGGCCAGACCACATCGAGCGAAAGAATCAAAATACAAAGACTACAGTCGATTGCCAGCAGTCCACCGTAGTCTCGGGGACTACACCCAGTGGGTGCACTCAGCGTGCCCCCGCTAGTTCAAAAATTCAATCGACGCACCCAGTGGGTGTACAGATGCAAAGATTTTCGGAAAGAGAGTCTTCAGATAGCATATCCTAACAGAACAAGCGGTGACCAACTAACCTAAACGTTACTTTGGAGAGACGAGCTGGCGTCATAGGCGGCCTGACTGGTGTCCCGCACCGTCTTCATCTTCTCCATCATAATGCCCGCCTGGCGTATGGCTTCCTTGGCAGCATTCACTTCGTCCTCTAGGACATGATGGGTCGCAAAAACTGAAGGTGGGTCGACAGGGGCCTGAGTAGTCGACGAAGAAGGCAAGGCACTCGACAATGGCACGACGAAGGTAACAGAACCCCGATTGGCATCACCAGCGTCCTGAACAACTGGTTCCGCCCTTGGCGTCGACTGTGGCACCTTGCTTGCAGGAGCTTGCCTATTTTTCCTCGTCAAAGGCCTCTTGGGCTCTTCATCATCATCATTGGGGAGGTCAATAATGTTAGGAGCTGTTCAAAGTTCAATCGCCAAAATCACATCACCCAATGGTACACATTGCAGTTGAGTCGACCAAATAAAGACAGAATGGCAGAAATCATACCCAGATTGGAAGTGACCGCATCCTCCATTACCTCATCCTCGTCCCTGTAAGCTGAGGTCCCGGAAGTAGCAGCGCTGCCAGTTCCAAAGTTCGTCTGGTTAAATCAAGAAAAAATAAACAGCACGGGGCGTCGAGTGAATACAAAGGGAGACACTCACGCAGAAGCGACGGGGATGTCAATCTTAATCTTCGGCAACGCCTTCCGAGGTTTCGGCTCTGCAACTTTGGGATGCTTTGACGCCTTTTCAGTTGGGGTTGGTGAAGAAGTCCGAGGACGCTTTGAAGACTGACCAACCTGAGCAATCGCCTTTTCACGGGCGCTCGGTCATTCTTGGTCAAGCTTGGATCGCCTCTCCCTGAGAGGAGGCGACTCGACTTCTTCTTTGTCACTTGAGTCGTCACTTTCTTCGTCCCCTTTACCGTCAGAATACCATTCGCCACTGTCGCCGCCGCTCGCCTCTCCTTCCAGGTCTTGCTCTTGCTCTCCGTTGGGCATTGAATACATTTCGATAAGAGCCTGAAAGAAAGCAGGAAGAATAAAGTCAGTCAGCGCAGTATAGACAGCTGCGTGAGTGAATTCATATTACAATCAAAGCTCAGAATCAGACCTTCTCTGGTACATGGGACTGGTCGAATGGAGGAACTCTCCTGGCTCCCCTGGGGTTGTCCTTGTTTCTGATCATGCCCGACATCCACTTCTCCTGTGTGTCGTCATCGACCTCCTCCGGGTGAATCCGAGTGGAGTCGTCAAGACCCGAATACATCCACATCGGATGGTCTCGGGCTTGAAGAGGCTGGATGCGCCGCTGAAGGAAAACCTCCAAGAGATCCATACCGGTGACCCCGTCACGGATAAGATGGACCACTCGTTCGACCAGCACCCTAACCTGCGCCTTTCCTCCGGGAGCACCTTAAAAGAGGAGGGTTTCCTCACTCGGTCCATGGTAAAAGGAGGGAGGACAGTCGACTGCCCTGGCGTCGATTGGTCTTTGCAGTAAAACCAGGTCGACTGCCATCCGCAAACCGAGTCGGGAAGAATCATGGCTGGAAAGGAACTTTTCCCTCTCATCTGAACACCAAGACCCCCACACATCTGAATCACTTGTGTTCTCTCGTCACTCGGATTGGACTTTTTCACCGTCTGAGAACGACAGGTGAAAATGTGCTTGAAAAGACCCCAGTGAGGCCGACAACCCAAGAAATTCTCGCACAAAGACACGAAAGCAGCGAGATACACAATTGTGTTGGGAGCGAAGTGGTGGAGTTGTGCCCCAAAGAAATTCAGAAATCCCCGAAATAAAGGGTGAGGAGGCAAGGAAAATCCAGGGTCGACGTGGGTGGCAAGGAGAACGCAATCACCCTCCCGAGGTTGCGGCTCGGATTCCTTCCCCGGAAGCCGCGCCGATCCATGGGGGATCAGCCCTCCTTTGGCTAGGTCGTCGAGGTCTTCTTGGCGGATCGCCGAGCGGATCCAGTCGCCCTGGATCCAGCCCTTCGGCAGGCCGGCTCGCGAGGAAGATCCACCCCGACCGGTCGCCTTCCCCTTCGCCTTTGCCGTCGCCTTCTTCGCCCACTCCAGAGCCGCCGTCTTCTCGTTCCCCATCGTCGCCGGCGAGACGCGTACGGAGCGGCGGCGCTGGGGCGAGAGCAAGCGCGACGAAGAAGCCTGAAGAGGAGAAGAGGAAATGGGAACGCATAGTTCAAGAAACCCCGGTCCGATGCCTTATATGAGGTCGCTTCCGAGTGGCTGACTGGTAGGCCCGGGCGGTCCTGTCAAATCCCGTAACAATCGCGCGCGCGATACGTGGTGAAAAAGGTGGCACGGAGATCGAGGCGGCTCCGCCCTATCCCATCCGATTACTGCGGCCTCCCCCGTCCCGCGCGCTTCCCAAAATTCGAATCCCGCTAAATCTGCAGGCAGCAGAACAACTTGTCAGACGGAAGATCTGCTCCACGCCGTCACTCGGAGCCTTTCAAGTAAAGAAACTCACTCGACAAAAAACTAAGAATGGATCAAGGCGACTGAAAAGGAAGTTGCTGTCATCGCTCAGGTTCATTGATCCGAAACAAGATATGCTCATGGCATGAGAAATGAGTCGGAGAAGTTCTCAACTCCTTCCCCACTCAAACCTCGACCCATTCGGGGGCTAATGATGAAGCTATGTACCTAGGGTAGGGTCATGGACCTGTCCCAGCTGCCCTACCCAAGGACATCTCTAGAAGAAATCACCTTTCAATCGACTTGGAGGTGTTCCACTCGACAGACTTGAAGACACTCGACCAAGAAGCAATCACTCGACCAAGATCCAACCACTCGACGTCCAGGAGACCTAAAGGCACTCCGCACGCTAACAGTCGGTTATTAAGTAGCTTTTATGGTCATCATAGCACTTTATTAGGGGTATTACCAGTAACGTCTGACCTTAATGCATTTAAAACCCTGCACAACTGAGGGCCGGAGGGGCCCGACGAACTCTATATAAGCCACCCCCTCCTCAGTGTAAAGGAGTCGCACCCCTATAATTCATACACGCATAATCCAGTCGACCGCCTCCGGGCTCTGAGACGTAGGGCTATTACTTCCTCCGAGAAGGGCCTGAACTCGTAAACCTCGTGTGCTTACAACTACTCCATAGCTAAGACCTTGCCTCTCCATACCTACCCCCTACATTACTGTCAGACTTAGAACCACGACAAATACCGGTTCAGTTGCTAAGTGTTAGTAACTCGAAATAAAAGGCTACAGATACTAGCTAAAGGTGAGATGACGATATGTTGGAAGTGTTTCCAAGGTTGATGTGATCAAACATCGCATGCTCCCTCTACCATCAGGATTGGTGTTAAACCGAAATAATTGTTATTTGGTGTTTGCGTGGAGCATAGACATGATTGGATTATGTTTATCGCCACATAGTTATTCATTTAAGGAGAATAATGGTTACTTTGTTTATTTGAATAAAACCTTCAATGGTCTTGCACCTAAAATGAATGGTTTATTGAATCTCGATCGTAGTGATACACATGTTCATGCCAAAAGATATAAGATAGTAAAGATAGTACCACGTATTTGTGGCACTGCCATTTGAGTCATGTTGGTGTAAAACGCATGAAGAAGCTCCACATGATGGATCTTTGGACTCACTCATTTTTGAAAAGATTGAGACATGCGAACCATGTCTATTGGTAGATATGCATGAAGAAACTCCATATAGATAGATCGTTTGGACTCACTTGATTTTGAATCACTTGAGACATGCAAATCATACCACATGGGCAAGATGACTGAAAGACCTCGTTTTCAGTAAGATGGAACAAGAAAGCAACTTGTTGGAAGTAATACATTTTGATGTGTGCAGTCCAATGAGTGCTGAGGCACGCAGTGGATATCGTTATGTTCTTACTTCACAGATGATTTGAGTAGATGCTGAGTATATTTACTTGATGAAACACAAGTCTGAATTATTGAAAGGTTCAAGTAATTTCAGAGTGAAGTTGAAGATCGTCGTGACAAGATGATAAAATGTCTATGATATGATCATAGAGATGAATATTTGAGTTACGAGTTTGGCACACAATTAAGACGTTGTGGAAATTGTTTCACAACTAATACCGCCTGGACCACCATAGTGTGATGGTGTGTCCGGACATCATAACTACACCCTATTTGATATGGTGCATACCATGATGTCTCTTATCGAATTACCACTATCGTTTATGGGTTAGGCATTAGAGACAACCGCATTCACTTTAAATAGGGCACCACACAATTTTGTTGAGACGACACCATATGAACTATGGTTTAGAGAAACCCGAGCTGTCGTTTCTTAAAAGTTTGGGGCTGCGACGCTTATTTGAAAAAGTTTCAGGCTGATAAGCTCGAACCCAAAGTGGATAAATGCATCTTCATAGAATACCCAGAACAGTTGGGTATACCTCCTATTTCGGATCCGGAAGCAAACGTGATTGTTTCCAGAAACAGGTCCTTTCTCGAGGAAAAGTTTCTCTCGAAAGAACTGAGTGGGAGGATGATGGAGACTTGATGAGGTTATTGAACCATCACTTCAACTAGTATGTAGCAGGGCACATGAAGTTGTTCCTGTGGCACCTACACCAATTGAAGTGGAAGCTTATGATAGTGATCATGAAACTTCGGATCAAGTCACTACCAAACCTCATAGGTCGACAAGGATGCATACTACTTCAGAGTGGTACGTAATCCTGTCTTGGAAGTCATGTTGCTAGACAACAATGAACCTACGAGCTATGGAGAAGCGATGGTGGGCCCGGATTCCGACGAATGGCTCGAGGCCATAAAATCTGAGAGAGGACCCATGTATAAAAACAAAGTATAGACTTTGGTAGAACTACTTGATGGTCGTAAGGCTGTTGGGTGCAGATTGATTTAAAAGGAAGACGGATAATGATGGTAAGTGTCACCATTAAGAAAACTCGACTTGTCGTTAAGATGTTTTCCGACAAGTTCAAAGGAGTTGACTACGATGAGACTTTCTCATTCGTAGCGATGCTAAGAGTCTGTTGGAATTATGTTAGCAGTTACTGCATTATTTATGAAATCTTGCAAATAGGACGTCAAAACATTGTTTCCTCGGCGTTTTTCTTGAGGAAAGGTTGTATGTGATACAACCAGAAGGTTTTGTCAATCCTGAAAGATGCTAACAACTATGCAAAGCTCCAGCAATCCTTCTAAGGACTGGAGTAAGCATCTCGGAGTTGGAATGTACACTTTGATAAGATGATCAAATATTTTGGGTTTATACAGAGTTTATAGAAACTTGTATTTCCAAAGAAGTGAGTGGGAGCACTATAGAATTTTTGATGAGTATATGTTGTTGACATATTGTTGATAAAAAATGATGTAAAATTTCTGTAAACCATGCAGGGTTATTTGAAAAGTGTTTTTCGATGGAAAACCTGGATTAAGCTACTTGAACATTGAGCATCAAGATCTATAAGGACTAGTCGTGAACCCGTGCACTTGCACGGGCTAGTGGTTTAATAATTTTAATATTCTTGGTACTTTCCATATATCATGTTGAAATGCCCTTTTGCCTTTTTTGAACATGTTTACCACAAATATAGTTCAACCATTTGATCTAAATAACTATTGAATAATTATGTTTTTGTTGTTCAACTAGTTAGCAGAACTGTATTAAATAGTGATTGGTACTTAATTAACTCTCCCCTAATGCCAATTTATGTTAGCCATCATAGCATAGTAATGCAAAAAATAACTGGATTAGATGGATTGACATATCTTTTATCATTTTTATTTTCCATTGATCATAAGAATTTATTAAGTATGTAATTAAGAATATGTCATTCATGTATTTGACCTATCATGTTAAAGTGGACATGTTCGTCAATCAATGCAGTCGCCAGGGCTACAAAATCCTTTTTGAAGAAAAAATCTGATTGATTTTACTTGAACTTTGAGATTTATCAAAAAACAGGTTGTTGCCTTTTTACCAGTTCGACTTTGGTAAAGGAAGAGCAAGTGGTTTATCTTAGTGTGCTAGCCGCTGCTTCATTTAGTAAAAAGAACTCAAAAGTAGTTTCCCTAATGCAAAAAGGACTTGCAAGTTCTGTAAAAAAAAGAACTGCCAATATTTATAGTATACACAATTTATTTGCCTCTTTATTATTTTCTTAGGTGACAACTGCATAATTAACCTTAAGTGACTAATTAAAAAATATCTAGAAAACATAGTCTAAAGCGCGATGAGTTAGGGCGGTTTCAACTCTAGAATATCGAGCCAGTATAGGAAAAGAATTCTCTTACAATCTACACCGTAATAACAAGTCCCATCGGATGAACGACTCTAATTATCTGATTAATGTGGTAATTTCTAGGGAGTCCCATTCATACGCATGGGGCAGTTATGTAATTTTTTTCTTTCAATCTATATTATGAAAAAAGTTCTCATTTTCTGAAATTAACCACTATACTGCTCATTTTTGTGAAGGATATACCTTCAGAAACACAGATAATTACATAGAATGTATGCATATATGTTAGATGGAATCATCATCTAATGCCACTGCTAATATTTTTTTGATAATGTAGTATCACATTATTTAATAAAGTTACTAAATGAAGACAAATCATGCGTGAAAAATTACCGTAATCATATGTTTGTTGGTCTCATTTGGGAACGATGTAGAACTGCCTAATACACTTCTGATTTTCTTATGCGTATGGTGCGACCTTTTATACATGTAACTATTTAAAATATGCTTAAACAACACAAATTCCTGACTGTTAAGCAATTTTTTTCCATTTCCCCAAATATTTGGCATGTATGTTAATATATCTTGAATGATATATAATGCAACTTTTAGTCTTATAAACTTTAGAACAATAGAGTTTCTATGCAGCATCTTGTAATTAATGGTTGGCACATCTAAAACGTGCTTGTAAACTTGTCCAAAGCATCAACTGTTTATATATCTTTTTTCAAAATGGCCAAGTGTATTGTAAAATTTTCCCGAAGAATAGTTTTGTAATATCATAACTATATAATTGTTTTTCAACATTTATTAATATCAATCATCAAATTAAACTATTGTTTTATTGTTTGAAATTAAACTATTGTTAATGGTGACTATGCATGACGAAAATGTTTATAAATAATCTAAAATATGATATTTTTTAAGCCCGTGGTAACTAATTGGACTTTTGTCGCTATGATGATGATGATCAAACATCTAGCAGTGTGCTGAACTTTCATAGCATAAAAAATAAGGCAAATTTGAGCCGGCCAGAAGAAGGCAAAAACGATTTACATGATTGACAAACCCTATAAACACAATGAACAGATGGACTCCCTAGAAACTATAGTAAATCATTCGAGGATGAAAGTGAAATAATATTGTATTGTACGTTAACAATGTAAAAGAAACATCACAATAGTGCCTTCGAAACTGCATAAAGAAATTATGTTTAGTTGTGGAAAAGGTTCCATCGAGCCAAGAAGAAAGGGAGGTATTTAGAAATCTCAGAATCAGTAGCCATACAACACGATGCCTTTAATAGAAAATTAGTGTGCTACCTAAATGAAAATACTGGCATATGTCAGATGAGCTCCTCACTCACGTCTGAGATAACTAAGGAAATACAACCAATGTGATTTTCTAATTGTTATCTTTGGTTAAAGAAATCTTACTGGGGCACACAGGAGTAGAAGTACGTTGAGAATCTTATTATCTCATAATTACAGTGCTACATCAAGTTTGCTACGCAGAAGAGGAGCCTGCAACGGTAACATGTTCGTGCGTATCATCTCTAACTGGCGAAATTGGTAAAATCCACCTTACAATAATATCAATTATATTATCCCCCATGAAATTAAGAAAGACATAAGAATTTATTGACATGATTCATGTGATGTAAGATCAAAAGGAAGGAGGAAACCAAGCTTTGCTTAAGGAACTATGTGTGGGCTAGGGCCATGAAAACAAAACTAAGTTTCCCCATTCAAAAACTAATAGTGGTACTAACAAAAACATATCAACACATAATTGAGTTTATAACCATCTCCTAATCAAGCGGCAATTAGTCAATGCATCCCTACGAAACATTACCCAAAAGCCGTGCATTTTACATGCATATAGAAGGCAAAAGCAAATAATTAAAACTATTTCAGATGATGTATATGCATGCACTTCAGTCCAAAAGCAAATATAGCTCCAGTCTATCAGCAAATAAATCAGAAAAAATAATGCAAACATTTCTTTCAGTAAAAAATATCAAAATACTGGTGCAATATAACAAACCTCTGGTTGCCGGAGCACTCCATGGTCGAGGTACCATTTATTCTGACACTGATCAAATAAACTTTGAAATTTCAAAATCTAATCACTGTGCATATAGCATGCAAAAACCTTCAGGAATAAAATCAGTCATAGATGCAGGCTACATAAACCCGTAAATAATAGGCATATACAGCTTTATCCTTGGGATAACTAAAACGTGATTGATTAAGATGGAGTCTGGACACAATACATATACATATGCCTTTCAACTCTTTCTTTTTTGCACGGCCTTAATTTGTCGACAACTCGTTCTAGTGGTAACCAAAGATACAAATCTGAGTTCTCTCTGGTTGTACTTGTAGAGTACACACACATACAGACTGGTTTGACTGAACCTGGAACGCCCCACTCTATGGCAAATAGTATTGTGACCTCTAGTGCGTGTACTTTACTAAGCTGATCAAAGGGATTAACTTCATATAGATGTATCTCCCCATGGAATCGATCCAGCAGCCTGTGCTTCTGTACATGCATGAATTCGGACATATATTTTCGTCTCGTCCCAACACCAATCGGCTGCGAAGTAATCGAGCTAGCCTTGTACATCTGTATCGCCGGGACGCAGCACCTGGCTGTATCGTCTGCATGGCCTTTGTCGACAACTCCTTCAAGTGGTAACCAAAGATACACAACTGATTTCTCCCTCGTTGTACTTGTAGACTACGCACACGTACAGGCTGGTTTGACCGAACCAAACACATCCGACTCCATGGCAAAAAAAATTGTGACCTCTTGTGCATGTACTATACTGAGCGAAACGAAGGGATTAGCTGCATATACATGTGTCTTTCCATGGAATCGATCCAATAACCTGCACTTCTGTACATGCACGAATTAAGCCATATATTTTCGTCTCCTCTCAACACCAATCGGCTGGAAAGTAATCAAGCTAGCCTTGTATGCCGAAAGCAGCACCTGGCTGTATCGTCGAGGTTGGGCATGCTCCAACATTGGATTAATATTTGATACTGAGCCCTGCAACATTGGTAATCAGCAAGCAAACTGGCTTATATTATCGAGCTTGCGGAGGAGGTGTGTTTGGTTGTACCTTGTACGCCTACATAGCAACTCTGGGTGGAAAATCCATCGGCAATGGTAGACGCAACCTCAATTTATAGGAGAAAGAACCTGATCGAGATGAGGAAAATAGTTTGGATGGCATAAGATCTTTGGGCGCACCTGATCCATGCCCCAACCTACTTACTTCCGCTTGAGAGAGACGACCTGCAATTATTGTGGTAGGAAGAACTTGATCGAGATGAGAAAAACAGTTTTCCGATGGAATAAGATCTTTGGGCACACCGAATCCATACCCCAACCTGCTTGCTTCAGCTTGATAGAGACGATAGAAATCCTATGGGAGCACGATGGACTCCATGGCAGAAGAGAGAGAAGCAATTTCCATCTGTAAAAGATTTGAAGAGGCCGTGGAGTTATAGATAGGCCGTGGAGTTTTTTTTGAGGGGTTAGTTATAGATAGATTGAGTTAGTAGTTTCTCTTTCAAATTAGACGTGCAGTCATGGATAAGTTGAGTTAAGAGGTTTTTTACTTCTATTCATATGACGGTGAAAGCAATATGTGGGCCTTTGGAGTGCTTTTTTGCCAAGGGTATTATAATTAATCTACACCGTTATAATTCGGTCCCACCAGATTAACGGCCCATAAAATCTAATTAACATGGGAATTTCTTGGGAGTCTGTAATTAGTATAGGTATAGATAGATAGATAAAAAACGCTTAATAATACTTTCAAATGAATACATACCGTGACAAGATTTTGAGTTCTTGGCTGTGTTACAAGGTGTGAGTATTGAGTAAGACTCAAGACCTGACCACGGCAGAAGAGAAAGAAAGGATGAAGGTCGTCCCCTATGCTTTAGACGTAGGCTCTACAGTATGCTATGTTGTGTACCGCACCTGAAGTGTGCCTTGCCATGAGTAAGTCAAGGGGTACAGGAGTGATCCAGGAATGGATCACATGACAGCGGTCAAACTTATCCTTAGTAACTAGTGGACTAAGGAATTTTCTCGATTATGGAGGTGGTAAAAGAGTTCATCGTAAAGGGTTACATTGATGCAAACTTTGACACTAATCCGGATGACTCTGAGTAGTAAACCGAATTCGTATAGTAGAGCAGTTATTTGGAATAGCTCAAAGTAGCGCGTGGTAGCTGCATGTACAAGATGACATAGAGATTTGCAAAGCACACATGGATCTAAAAGGTTCAGACCCATTGACTAATAAACCTCTCTCACAAGCAATATATGAACAAACCCCATGGGTGTTGGATTCATTACAATCACATAGTGATGTGAACTAGATTATTGACTCTAGTGCAAGTGGGAGACTATTGGAAATATGCCCTAGAGGCAATAATAAAATGGTTATTATTGTATTTCCTTGTTCATGATAATTGTCTATTGTTCATGCTATAATTGTATTAACCGGAAACCGTAATGCATGTGTGAATACATAGACCACAACATGTCCCTAGTAAGCCTCTAGTTGACTAGCTCGTTGATCAATAGATGGTCATGGTTTCCTGACCATGGACATTGGATGTCATTGATAACGGGTTCACATCATTAGGAGAATGATGTGATGGACAAGACCCAATCTTAAGCGTAGCAAAAGATCGTGTAGTTCGTTTGCTAAAGCTTTTCTAATGTCAAGTATCATTTCCTTAGACCATGATATTGTGCAACTCCCGGATACCGTAGGAATGCTTTGGGTGCACCAAACGTCACAACGTAACTGGGTGGCTATAAAGGTGCACTACGGGTATCTCCGAAAGTGTCTGTTGGGTTGGCACGAATTGAGACTGGGATTTGTCACTCCGTGTAAACGGAGAGGTAGCTTTGGGTCCACTCGGTAGGACATCATCATAATGTGCACAATGTGACCAAGGAGTTGATCACAGGATGATGTGTTACAGAACGAGTAAAGAGACTTGCCGGTAACGAGATTGAACAAGGTATTGGGATACCGATGATCGAATCTCGGGCAAGTACTATACCGATAGACAAAGGGAATTGTATACAGGATTGATTGAATCGTTAACATCGTGGTTCATCCGATGAGATCATCGTGGAACATGTGGGAGCCAACATGGGTATCCAGATCCCGCTGTTGGTTATTGGCCCGAGAGTTGTCTCAGTCATGTCTACATGGTTCCCGAACCCATAGGGTCTACACACTTAAGGTTCGATGACGCTAGGGTTATAGGGAAAGTATGTACGTGGTTACCGAATGTTGTTCGGAGTCCCGGATGAGATCCCGGACGTTATGAGGAGTTCCGGAATGGTCCGAAGGTAAAGATTTATATATGGGAAGTCCCGTTTTGGTCACCGAAAAAGTTTCGGGTGCTATCGGTAATGTACCAGGACCACCGGGAGGGTCCTGGGGGTCCACCAGGTGGGGCCACCAGCCCCAGAAGGCTGTGTGGGCCAAGTGTGGGAGGGGACCGGCCCAGTAGGCTGGTGGGACCCCCACCAAGACCCAAGGCGCAGGGAGAGTGGGAGGGGGCAAACCCTAGGTCCAGATGGGCCTTAAGGCCCACCCTAGGGCGCCCCCCTCTCTCCCTCTCCCCTCTGGCCGCCACCCTAGATGGGATCTAGGGCTGCCACCCCCCTTGGGGAGGGAACCCTATAGGGGGCGCAACCCCTCCCCTCCCCCTATGCATACTTGAGGTATGGGGCTGCCCAATACATGTGATTTGATCTCTCTCTTGGCGCAGCCCTACCCCTCTCCCTCCTCGTCTCTTATAGTGCTTGGCGAAGCCTTGCTGGAGTACCGCGCTCCTCCACCATCACCACGCCATTGTGCTGCTGCTGGACGGAGTATTCCCCAACCTCTCCCTCTCTCCTTGCCGGATCAAGGTGTGGGAGACGTCACCGGGCTGTACGTGTGTTGAACGCGGAGGCGCCGTTGTTCGACGCTTAGATCGGAATCGACCCTGATCTGAATCGCTGCGTGTACGACTCCACCAACCGCGTTCTTGTAACGCTTCCACATTGTGATCTTCAAGGGTATGAAGATACACTCCTCTCTATCATTGCTAGTCTCTCCATAGATTGATCTTGGTGACATGTAGGAAATTTTCTGAATTTCTGCTACGATCCCAACAGGGGAAGCAGAGGTAACTATCATTTCCTTCAACTCAGAGCCCTTACCAAGACAAAAAGTTTGACGAGTGATCCTTAAAGTAAGGTTTCCTAACCCTTTAGCTCACTTGGATCCCAACTTACGTTTGAAAAAGCAGCAACATGAAAGCCGCCGTCAAGCTGGGATTGAAGATGAACCGGCTGTCGTTCTTCAACAAACCCCTCAGAAACGTCCGAATGAGGTTTACTTATTTCTGTCTTTAACTCTGTTTAATGGATCCTTCTCCTTGTATTTCTTTTAACTCTATTTTATCCTTTCAGGAGGTGTCTCGCTCTTCTAGCGACTAATCGCAGACGCAATTCCCGGCTTTCAAGACTGGTCCCGGGTAATCAGAAATCCTCTTTTCTTTCAGGTTGTTCAATTGTATCTTTATACTGACAATCCTGCAACATTTTTTCTTAGTGGCCAAGCTAAATCCAAGAAAGCGAAGGCAGCTAAGCCGGCGGAAGACCCGCCGGTGCTGGCATCTAACCTGGCTAGGCCTTCTTCTCCATTAACTGACGCTCCAGAAGACCCGCCTGTTGACACCGAAGCAAATCCTTCTGAGCCGTCATTTGACGAAACCACTGTGAACCCTTCCACAACCGGACCATCAAGCTCCGCCAACTCGCTGTCTTCGTCTGCACAAGATGTTCAGATTACCGGTAGCCGCTTTATTGAACCGGGGAACCCAACCATGCTGGCTCAGTGTACAGCAAAACAAGAGGCGTTGGAGAGGCAGAAAGTTCGCTTTGACGTTGCCAACTATGACCGTCTAAATGCCAATGATATTTTATCCGGCTATCTTAACCATGTACACTCTAGCCGCAACTCTGAGTTTGAAATTGTCAAACAATTGCAGTTGAAATACGAGGTATGTTTATTCCGGCTTATCTGTATTCCTTCAGCCCCCAAGTCTTCAGTTTATGAGAGAACCGGAATGACATGTAGACTTTAAAATATAGGCTGAAATCTTTACCTTTGAAACTTTTATTGACTTTAATAGAACAAAGCTTCACCTGTAGTCCCCAAGGGCCAGTTCATTTTGATCATAAATGAATCGGTACTTTTAAATTGTTTGGTACCGTATTCAAAGGACTTAATATTCCGGCTTAACCTTTGAGAAACTTGTTGAACTGCATACATTAGCCCCCAAGTGCCAAGTGATGTTACTTTGTAAGGTACTTGGACTTAAATATGTCTGTAGAGTCGTAGAAATTTGATTTGGCATACATTAGCCCCCAAGTGTTAAGTGGTTTTTTGTAAAGTACTTGAGACTTGAATCTTGATTTTTGAACTTGAAACCAAATCTTGACTCATCTGAATGTTTTGCAGAATGCCTTATCTGAATTGAACTCTCAATTGACTGACACGAAGACCCGACTAGCAAGTCAGGAGACAAAAATCAAATCTGCTAACTCCAAACTGCAAGTAAGTCTCTCTGCAACGGAAGACCAGCTTCGCTGCCAAGAAGAAAACTTGGGAAGAGGAAAAAACGCTTCTGACCCAACGTGCTGAGACGGCCGAAACAGCTCTGAAAGAGATTTCAACAAAGTTGAACGGGTTAAAGGGTCGGGTGTCTCAAATGGTAGCTGCCATCTTTGGTAAGCCATCTGACTTTAACTTTTGTGTGCTCTTTGCCGATCCGGAGTATAATCCGCCAACTGACTTTGCGTATAAAATTTATACAGGCCCTCAAAGCAAAAATCTGAGCCAAGACCCGTTGATTAAACTGAAGGCAGTATATACTTTGGTTGAACAACTGTATATTGGCGCATAGTGGGCTCTGGCCGCCATCTCTCCTGCTAATCAAGGACCCAACCGGCTCAGCGATGTCCTGAAGAAACTGTCAATCCTTCCTGCTAGATGTCAAGAAGTAAAACGCACCTGCGCGTGAGCCGGAGCTTTGACTGCCCTGAGCCGCTCCAAGGCTTGGGTGCCAGACCTCGACCCGACGGACATGGCCAGAGGCTATCCCACCGTGAAGGAAGACGGGTCTCCTTTTGATCAGGATGTGTTTTTAATATTGAAACAACAAAAAACTTAAAAGGCAAGCAATAGATAATAAGCATAATTTAACCCTATATTCAAAAGGCTGGGGGTTTCTGATTCAAATACGATCAGTAAACCGGACCAAAGGGGTTAAGCTAAGGTTCGAATACGACCGTATAGCCCCCAGTGGCTTTGGCGTTGTGCCGATCAAGAGGGTACCGACAGCTATGTTCTCTTTGGTTCGAATACGACCTATGTTTGAACAGGAAGCCCCCAAATGACCTTGAGAGGTTTTTAACGACCCCGATTCAAATACGATCCAAGTCAGACCCAAAAGGGGTCAAGCTATGATTTGGATACGATCAAGAAGCCTCCAAGTGAGTTTGGCCTTGAGCCGATCAAGAGGGTTACGACAGCTATGTTCTCTTTGGTTCGAATACGACCTATGTTTGAACAGGAAGCCCCCATGTGACCATGAGATTTGCAGCTAGATTCGGATACGATCATAAGCTGGACCCAAAAAGGTTAAACTTGATTCAAATATGATCAGCTCCTTAATAGTCATTTGAAAATAAGAAATAACAAAGATGCATAATCTTTGAAAAGAAAAGATACCAATGGTCTTACTTTATTGCTTATCATGGTATACACAATGTTAAAGTATGTACATGATGAGAGCCGGTGGCTCAGGTTCAGTATGGCCGAAGTTGAGCAATGTTCCACGGCCGGCGGGTCTCCTTCTCCGACTTACGTGAGTCTTTGTGCTCTCGAATGTCAATGAGGTAATATGACCCGTTGTTTAAGTTCTTACTGACCACAAAGGGTCCTTCCCAAGGTGGGGATAACTTGTGTGCATCTGACAGATCCTGGATGAGCCGGAGCACCAAGTCGCCTTCCTGAAAAGTCCTGGACTTAACCCGGCGGCTGTGATAATGACGCAGGTCCTGTTAATAAATTGCTGTCTGGGCCGTTGCTAAGTCTCTTTCTTCATCCAACAAGTCAAGTGCATCCTGTCTGGCTTGTTCGTTATTAGCTTCAACATAAGCCGCCACACGGGGCGAGTCATGACGGATGTCACTAGGCAACACTGCTTCTGCTCCATAAACCATGAAGAAAGGTGTGTAACCTATAGACCTGTTAGGTGTGGTGTTGATACTCCACAACACCGAGGGTAATTGCTCTACCCAACAACCCGACGTTCGCTGTAAAGGAACCATAAGCCAGGGTTTGAGCCCTTTCAAATTTTCCTGATTGGCTCTCTCAGCTTGACCATTGGATTGAGGATGAGCTACAGAAGAAACATCAAGCCGGATGTGCTCTCGTTGACAAAACTCCTCCATAGCCCCTTGGGACAGATTAGTGCCATTGTCAGTGATAATGCTATGTGGGAAACCAAAACGGAAGATCATCTTATTCATGAATTGAACCGCCGTGGCCGCGTCACACTTACTCATAGGCTCCGCCTCAACCCACTTGGTGAATTTATCAACTGCCACCAAGAGATGTGTCTTTTTATCCTTAGACCTTTTGAAAGGTCCCACCATGTCAAGCCCCCAGACCGCAAACAGCCAAGTGATTGCAATCATCCGGAGCTCTTGAGCCGGCACATGCGCTCGTCGTGCAAACTTTTGACATCCATCACATCTACTGACCAGATCTTCTGCATCAGCATGAGCCGTCAACCAGTAAAAACCGTGATGAAACGCCTTGGCCACCAAAGATTTTGACCCGGCGTGATGACCACAATCGCCTTCATGGATCTCACGAAGGATTTCTTGACCTTGTTCGGGGGAAACACACCGCTGAAACGCTCCGAAAACACTGCGATGGTATAACTCTCCATCCAAAATCGTCATTGTCTTAGACCGCCGGGTTATTTGTCGAGCTAGGGTCTCATCCGCTGGCAACTCTCCCCGGGTCATGTAAGCCAAGAACGGTACTGTCCAATCTGGGATGACATGAAGAGCCGCCACCAACTGCGCCTCCGGGCCAGGAATAGCTAAATCTTCTTCTGTGGGCAACTTAACAGAGGGGTTATGCAAAACATCCAAAAAGGTGTTAGGTGGCACCGGCTTACGCTGAGACCCCAATTGGCTTAAGGCATCAGCCGCTTCGTTCTTTCGACGGTCAATGTGCTCCACCAAATAACCTTTAAAATGCCCTACAACCATATCAACCTCCTGGCAATAAGCCGCCATGAGAGGGTCCTTGGAATCGCACTTGCCAGCACTACAAAAAAAATACACTTCCGTGATGATACGTGTTTGTCATAGTAGGTCGCTTTTTTTGTCATGCATGTACATCCATGACAAATTTATGACAGAATCAAGATAGTCATACCTGTGCTGTCGTAGAAGTGTTCCATGACATTACCAAAATTATCATCACGGAAGTGTCCACTTCCATGATGATAAATTGCGTGTCACAGAAGTGCTTTCGTCAAGGGTGACCGACATGTGGCATCCACCGTAATGGAACACCGTTAAGCTATCGGGTCGGGTTTTGGATCCGATAACCCGTTAACAACCCTGACCAATGGGGATTTTCCACGTGTAAAATCATCATTGGCTAGAGGAAACACGTGTCGGCTCATCGTTGGGACGATGTCATCCACTCATTGGATAGGAGGTGCCTATGATAGGTCGACACGTGGCATGGCCCAACAGTGGCCCATTCCGGTTAAAAAGGTCGGCCCAGTAAAAATTAGCAGGCCGGCCCATATAAGGCCTACTTGTGTCAGGTCCATTTAAGCCCACAGCCCATACAAGATGTGCCAATTCGGCCCGTTAAAGATTTGACACCATTGCAACCCATCGTCAGTTCGAGCCCGTTAACAGCCCGCTATATATTTGGGCTCAATATCGGCCCGATGAGATTTTGGCCTGTTAACGGCCCATTTAATGGATGGACCAATTTTTAGGATGTACATCTTTCGGCCTTTTAGCGACCCATTTAAATGTTGGGCTAATTTCCAGCCCGGTGTGTCTTTCAGCCTGTTGACGGCCCATAAATCTGATGGGCCATTTGTAGTCGGACCTGAGTTTCGGCCATTTAGCGGCCCATTTAAGTGTTGGGCCAATTTCTGGCCCGGTGTCACTTTCAGCCTGTTGACGGCCCATAAATCAGTTGGGCCAATCGTAGTCGGACCTGAGTTTTGGCCTTTTAGCGACCCATGTAAGTGTTGGGCCAATTCCCGGCCCTGTGTGCCTTTCGGCCTGTTAACGGACCATAAATGAGTTGGGCCATTTGTAGTCGGACCTTAGTTTTGGCCTCTTAACGGCCCATGCCCTTCATGGTCCAATACCAGCCCGGTTTCTCTTTCGGCCTGCTAAAGGCCCACAACACAGTTGGGCCATTTACAATACGACCTGACTTTTGGCCTCTTAGCGGCCCATGCTCTTCATGGTCCAATACAAGCCCGCTGTCTCTTTCGGCCTGCTAAAGGCCTACAGTATAGTTGGGCCATATGTAGCCCAAACTTAGTAACGTCCTGTTAACGGCCCGTGAAATAAATTGGGGCCACTTGTTGCCCGCTTCGATGTCGGCCTGTTAACGACCCGGGAGGTAAGAGGGCCGGCCATTAACTTTCGGCCTAGTAACGGCCCATTAACTTAATGGGCCCACTAAAGTTCGTTCATGTCTTTAGGCCAAATTAGATAATTTGAGCCCATTACGACGAGCAAAGGTACGACATACAGGGAATAACGTTGAACATCCAGAATATATTACAGGAAATTACATCCACTGGGCAATCAAAGATTGATGTCAGTGCAAATAAATGAGCAGAACCTAACCATCTACAGTGTCACAATCTGCAACCTCAGCACAGATGACGCCCATAAGCATGTGGGCAAGTTCTTGCTGCTTTGCCACACTGGCTCTAAAAACATTGATCAGTTGTTATGTCGCACGACTCTGCACCTCTGATTCATCCACCATTTCCATCATTGCTTCAGCCATTAATTGGTTCACAAACATACATTTATTCCGTCGCATTCGAGACAGAGGATACTGAACAGATTCAGATGGCGATTTTGGCAGGCTTGTATTATTGATAGTGGAGAGTTTCTTAACCACTGCATGATAACATAAATTAGGACGGGAACCAAACAGAATAATCATGAGTTATTGCCATATTACCTGGCCTAGATTTACTGGAAAGAAACAATGGGGTTGCCTTGCTGTTTTTCAGAGTTTGTCTTCTTATCTTCAGCAACCTGCACAAAATTAACACACTAGCATTGCTATCATTGGCCAAGTCAGATAATAGGAAAGCAACATTGACACAACGAACGTTTGGGCAACTAGCCTACACAAAATTAACACAATATGGCACAGCTATCATCAGCCAGGTAAGGTAATATGAAAGCAAGATTGACACAATGAATGAATGGGCAACCAGAGAAGTACTACAATTCAGTAATGTGTGTGATATGAGATAGCACATTCATGCAGCTCAGTACGCAAAACTACCAGGCAGTTTTCCTTACAAAAATCAACATTGGCGCCTTTAACATTTTGCTACAACTAATTTTAGATCAGATAAAGGTTAGATTCAGGCCGATTAACAAAATACATGCTGATGTAAAAATATAGTGATATACAACAGGTACTTACATTAGCAATGGAGCACAGAGAATTCCCGCAAGATATTTTCCTCGAATACGATCCCAATGGAGGAAGTCTTGTATCGTTTAACCTTATTTTCTAAAAGAGAGACGGGTAAGAAACATGTAGAAAATATGATCAGAATGCTATAAAATTTCATGATGCGAGGATACGCACACGCTTCTTAGAATGGAGTTGACATTCTTTTGCTGGACTGGAGCGGACTAGTTCTTTGGCCACTGGAATCTGCTTATTATCAGTGGGAGTTGGGTTTCTCTGTGCTGGAGCAGTATCTATGAAAAATGGAGTTGGTTTATTATCTCCTGGCGTTTGGATCTTTTGCAAAGACCTGGTTTGTAACCCTTCAGATTCTAACATAGCCATCTTCCCCCTTGCATGCCTTATATAGAAGAATGGTGATTCATTTATAAAGCATGCTACAGCAGAGATGGAATAGGTACTAAAGAATAGAAAGGCATGACATATTGACATGTATTCACTCCATCCTGAAATAAATGGATGGGTCTAGGCGTATTTCAGTTCTAGATACATCCAGTTTTATCCATTTCTGCGACATTTAATCCGGACAGAGGGAGTATGATGTAAGAGCTAGGGATACGACAGGACAACACAGTAAAAAAACACTGAAAAACCCAATGCAGAACCAGAGTATTCAAACCCACTGATATGAGATAGTACACTCATGCAGCTCAGGATGCAAAACTACCAGGCAGTTTTCCTTGCAAAAATCAACATTGTGGCCTTTAATCATACATTTTGCTACAACTAAATTTAGATCAGATAAAGTTGGATTCACGCCGATTAACAAAATACATGTTGATGTAAAAACATAGTGATATACAACAGGTACTTACATCTACATTGGAGCACAGAGAATTCCTGCAAGAATCTTTCCTCATAAACGATACCATTGCAGAAAATCTTCTATCTGTTAAGCTTATTTTCTAAAAGAGAGATGGGTAAGAAACATGTAGAAAATATGATCAGCATGCTATAAAATTTCATGATGCAAGGATACACACACGCTTCTTAGAGTTGAGTTGACATATTTTTGCTGGACTGGAGCGGACTAGTTCTTTGGCCACCGGAATCTGCTTATTATCAGTAGGAGCTGGGTTTCTCTGTGCTGGAGCAGTATCTTTAGAAACTGGAGTTGGTTTATTATCTCCTGGCGTTTGGATCTTTTGCAAAGGCCTTGTTTGTAACCCTTCAGATTCTAACATAGTCGTCTTCCCGTTGCATGCCTTGTATAGAAGAATGGTGCTTTAATAATAAAACATGCGGCAGCAGAGAGATGGAATAGGTACCGAAGAATAGAAAGGCATGACATATTGACATGTATTCCCTCCATCCAGAAAAAAATGGATGGGTCTAGGCGTATTTCAGTTCTAGATACATCCTTTTTTATCCATTTCGGCAACATGTAATTCGGATGGAGGGAGTATGGTGTAAGAGCTAGGGATACGACAGGACAACACAGCAAAAAAACACTAGTTGAATGTAAAACTGTATGCTAGTGGAATACATACAGAAATAACTAAGGCAACATACACGTGTATGATTGGGAAAATAAGATGGCATTGCAACAGAGCACTAGAACAACACTTCAATGTAAAAAAACATGGTATGGTAGACAGATGAAGTACATACTGATGAATAACAATGCATAAGATATTCAGAAGCATGATGTCCAAATTAAGCAGATGTCATTGTGATAGAGTAGAATGAAAGTACTTAAATTTGAAAACATGTTATCATGAATGGAATAGGTACTGAAAAACAGGAAGGCATGACATATTTACATGCATGATCAGCATGCTAAGCACATGTCATTGTAACAGAGTAGATACACTCCAGAACATTATATGCATGTTGTACCCATATCACAGGCCAAGTTAGAGCAAGGACCTTGTGGGGTGAAGAGGATTCATCATCTTTCTGCAAGTCCTCTGAAGAACTGCCTTTACATGTTCCATTATATTGGGTATCATTGACATCAAGTTTATTGGCCTTTACATTGCTCCGTGAGGTTCTTGTGGATATATTAGTGTGTGCAATTATATCTGACATGCATGGAAGACAACTAGTAGATAGATTTATGTAATGAGTGCCTGTAGGAGATGACATAAATAGTAGGACTGGGGTTAACTAGCAGCAACAGGTCTCATAAACTAAAGGGAGAACACAGGTGAAAGCTACAGAATATGTATCGTTTGTACTCGAGATTAACTAGATGGCACACAAAAGTATTAAAGAACAACATAGGAAATACTAGAAGTGGTAAAAGACTATAATCACCAGCCTGTGGGATAACATTGGCTGATGGATGATAACTATGGAACAATGTTACCTAAAGAACAAGTATCTTAGCTGAACTATGGAACAACGTTAACTCCTGAACAAGACCCGTAAGAGATCAGCATGAATATACAGTGAAATGTGATGATCTATTTTCCATGCTTAGATGAATAACAAAGCCATAAATGTTGCACACAAGTAAGATGAGGGTACAACCTATCTGGCTGCCATCCATAGGAGTGAGCATCATGTGCTGACTTGTGGATGGCCCTGCAGTTGTTGTGGCTGTGCATGTCGGGCACGCGCATTCGATGTAGGGAACTATTGAGTGGGGACTATAGCTCCCTTTTGGTGTATGCTTCCCTTGTTGGAGCAGCTGCGGTGAGTCGGAAGACGATGTGTCTGAAGATGCAGATAACGCATAATGTTAAGAATGACATATCTCTTTGATCTAAAGAAATACACTAAGAGATCAGCAGCAAGGTACGAGAGTGGTCACACATCTGTTGATTGAAGACTAAATTGGGGTCACATGATTTTATTTTATTTTCGTACTGTCCGATCTACGCCGGATGGCTGGCCATCTTGTGCCTCCCGGCTAACACTGTTCGGAATCTTCCCCGAAGAGCCAGCGACCAACGGCAGAGCAGCCCGCCTCCGCCGTCTGTGGCCCCGGCCAAAACCCCGCTCCCCGCCCCACCGCACTGCCGTGGTTGCGCCGCCCCGGGCCAATCCACAAAGACTCCCCGTCATCCAGATCTGGCGGCGGCAGTACCTTCAACCCACGCAACTCTAAAAGATAGCCATCTAAGCGCTGCTTCCGCGGCGAACTTTGTGGCCCCGCACCCTTATGTTAGACACCAGCCAACCGGCAGCCTAGGAGCTCCGCCGCCTCGAGGGGTGCTGCTTCCCATTGCAAATCGATTGGCCCAGAATAAAAATTCAGACAACTGATGCCTAAATAAAGTGATTTGAGATGAGGGTGTGACCTATCTGGCGGCATGATGAAGTAGGCAGGTCTAGCTGCCGAGTCGGTGAGGCCGGCGCGGTTGCGGTGGTGATCGTCGGCAGGGAAAGAGCAATGTCGCGATGGTCGATGGCTACACCGAAGCAGCGCCAGGACTCTGGACGGATCCAAAGTTGGAGCCGCTCCGGCGCCATGAACAACGACGGGGGTGAATCGGCTCCGGTACGGTTCACGCGGCCGTCGTCGAGGCAACACCAGCAACACGGAGTAAGAGGCGCACGACCCAGTGCACGACGGCAAATGGACAGCATCTCCGGCATTAGGGAGGAGGGCGGCTGTGAAATTGGTGCGGTGGGGGCGCCATGGAGGTGGGGCTGAGGTTTTGCGGCTCGGGAGAAGGGAGCTTCCCGGGGAGAAGGTGATTTGGCGCCCACGAGGTATGAATGGAGGCGGGCGGGGGAAATTGGGAGGGGAGTGGAACCATCTCTTATGGACGCATTTGTCTGAAATGTGAGGGGGAGTTACAGTTGTACCCTTGCCTATAGGCTTCTCGGCTTGGGTCTGTGTACTGAGGGTCGGGGATAGTAGAGTAACATTGCTTCTCTGGGCGGGAGCGATTTTGGGCGAGGAGGGCGTGTTTTGAACTATAGTGGGCGCGAGCGATTTCGGGCAATGAGAGCGTGTTTTGAAATAGTGGGCGCGAGCTATTTCGGGCGAGGAGAGCGTGTTTTGCCGACCATGGTTTATGAATTATTCGGCACATGTCATTTCGGCTGAGGAGAAAGCGCGCTTGGATGAAGTTACGAACCTACCCTCGATGTACAACGGGCCAATTGATGCGTGTCCCAGATAGGACGGTAATTTCGCGTCTCCCATTTATTTGCTCGGGCGAATTCCACCGAGCAGAGAGGATGTTTAACGGTTCGTTCAAATTTTGGGAGAACGAGCATCCACGTCTACCTTACCAAGTCGATTCGGATCAAATTTTGAAATATTAGCTTGCCACTTACTTTTTAGATGGAGAGATGATGCTCGGGAGTAATGTGTTTTTACATGCTCGTCGCTAGCGATTTACTATATGACAAATAGTTGACCCACTAAAAACACGAATCATACCCAAAATGAAATATATCGATTCAATGAAATAACTCGTTCAGTAGGTCAAAATAGTGAACTAAATCCAAAATTGAACACCTCAATTGAGTAGCATGTTGTACAGTATTATAGTACTCCATGAACATGTTAAAAGTCAAATTAATGAACTTGTTTGATATACGCATATATCCGTTCATGTGTGGATTGCAGACAACATGTTCTCCAATTTAAATATTTGAATGCAAGTTTATATTGAAACATGGTTTATATCAGTCGTTGATGCATAAAACGCGACCTCCCCCTCTCCCGGACTCCTGTTCTCTCTCTCTCTCTCTCTCTCTCTCGCCGACAATCTTCAATTCCGTCGCACGCATCCGACACAAAAACCTTGTTC
>NC_041390.1:77206462-77232562 GCF_002162155.2 Triticum dicoccoides
GTCTTTCTAGTTCGCATGCATATATACACCATCTATAGGTCTCTCTCACACACTATGTATGATACTCTAGCTAGTCCAAGCTAGATATCTTGGGTGCACTCATCGTACGCACACAGATTCCTTGGCTCTTTGCCTGTAACTCTCTCACGCACCACTATGTCATCTCGGAGCTCTTCACCCCCCCTCTCAAACTCTCCATCCACCTGGGTCACACATACACATGCATATCTCACTCGCACTCGATAGGCCCATCTAAAACTCTATCTCTCCCCCTCGTTCTCTCTCCATCTCACACACGCACACACACAATCTCATGCCTAGCTAGCCAAGTATGATGTTCTCTCACTCAATTGTAGGCACACGCAGTCCCCCCTATATGTATATGACTCGCTAATCTTAGTCTCCATCACAAACATGTGCATGGTCTCGGTTTCTCTCGGGGCATCTTTCTATCGCGCACGCACTCCCTCGATCTCCCACCCATATAGTCCCCTCACGATCTCGACGGGATCTCTCTATCACAAACACACCCTCTCTCCCTCCTCATGCATGCATGCCATCCATGTGTCCCTCTCGACCTTTGTTCCTTGTTGGCCACACCTCTATTGGACATGTGCTACAGGGGTGTCTCTCTCCGTTGCAAAGAATCACACACTAGCTATCTTCGTGTATCTCCTCGCCTCGCTTTTCCATCTCGGAGATGCATGCGTGATATGTTCGCATAAGAAATGAAAACACACACACTCTCTCTAGTTTATCGTTTGTTGTCACTTTCTCTTTCACACACATACTCTTTTTGCCCACTTACTCATTCTCCTTCACACGCACTTGATCCGTCTCGACTGAGGCACTCTCCTCTGTCCATAGCATATAGATTTATTGAAAAGTCAAACATCACAAAGTTTGACCATGTACATGGAGAAAAAGAATTACATCTAGTACGGCAAACATATGCCATTAGATTCACCATGAGATGTAGTTTTGTATGATGTATCTTTGGTATTGTAGATATAAATAACATTTGCGTAAACCTGATCAAAGTTTCCAAAGTTTGACTTCTAAAAATTTACATGCACTGCATTATCGAGCGGATGGAATATCTCTTTCCCCCCTCAGCTATCTGACGCACCACTCAGCCTTATCGGGGCTCCTCAATCTCTCTCAAACTTTATTGGTCAGTTTGGTTCGTGACCTGACCCTCATGCCTTGATGGCCAGTACTTCCTGGTGTGGACATGAGATATAAAATATTTTTGCCTGGCCAGGCTTGTGTGGTGCTGAAGCGTTTGGTTCATGCTTGGGCCAGGCAAAGCATCAACGTCCCATCAATCAATCCATGCATCAATTATTTAATGCTAATATCCATCCATGTTGCTGTTAGCCTCATGGCCACACGACCAGGCACGACCAGGTGTTCGAAATCGGTCGCCTGGGCCAGGCTACTTGCAGTGTCTGGAGTTTAGCCAGGCTAATTAAAGTGCAAGGGAACCCAGGCCAGGCGGGCTTTCTTTTTCATAGGGTAGCAACCAAACAAGCGTGCATGAAATCCAGCCACAACCCCAGGCCAGGCAAAAGATGCTCAGGACACAAGCCAAACTGGCCTTATATCTCCCTGGTTCACACATACACATGTCTCGCTCGCGCTATACATATAGACCCATCCAACACTCTCCGCCCTTGTTCTCTATCCATGTGACACGCACCCCCTAAGTACCATAATCCCTCAATCCATCATAGGCGCAAGCACCCCCCTCCTAAGTATGATTATCTCTTACTAGCCAAATGAACACATGTATTGTCTCCTTCCATCCATACGTCTATCTCGATATCTCTTGGGGCATCTTCTATCGCGCACACACCTTGTCACTCGATCTCCCACCCATGTAGTCCCATCACGATCTCCAGGGGATCTCTCTATGACAAACATACACTCTCTCCTCCCCATGTCTGCATTTTCTCCGTGCGTCTCTCTCGACCTCTCTCCCTTGTTTGTCAGACCCCTCTTGGCCACGTGCTAGGGGTCTTGCTCTCTCGGTTCCAAACAACCACACACTATCTCCTCACCTTGCCTCCGTTGTCGAAGATGCATGTGTGATATGTTTGCATAAGACACACATGCTTTTTCTCTACTTTTATCGTGTGTTGTCCATGTCTCTTTCACACATGCACACACACTTTTTTCACTCACTCACTCTCTCTCTCTCTCTCTCTCTTGTTAGGGACTCTGTCACGTCCATAAGCATATGGATGTTTTGAAAACTCAAACCTCAGAAACGTTTGACCAGGTATATGTGGAGAAAAACATTTACATCTGGAACGATCATTAGATTCATCACAACATGTACTTACTTCATACTATCATTTATCTTTGATATTGTAGATATAAGTAATTTATTTATAAACTTGGTCGAAGTTTCAAAAGTTTGACTTAAAAAAATGATGGAACTACATTATCGAACGAAGGGAGTAGCTCTTTCTCTCTCTCTCTACTATCTCTCATGGGCCTCCCCTCTCACTCAAACTCTCTATACTGACGGATTATACGCTCACTGTGTCAGCGTATAGCTCCGTATATTGTTTAGTTGACCGGTCAACCAATCCACATGCTGCCTTGTTAGCTCGTGTTCTGTATCCTCGTGTGCTGGCCCATGTGGCAGTGGGTGAAAATAAGTAAACTAGAGGCCCATCTGACAAGCGGTGAAGTAAACAAAGTTGAAACCACTCGGGGTAGCACCCCGCACGCTAGTAAATTGAGGGCGCATTGAGGACAAACTTCTTGCGCGCGAAGGACGCACTCGCGCACAATTTACCACTGCGGCGGCATGCACAGAAGGACGCACTCGCGCACACCCAGCACACAACACACACCAGCACACGTGTACACATCTAGGAGTAGAAGGCCATGGAAAAATATGGCGCGATGGCCATTGCCGGAGCCGTCCACCCCCAATCTTGGTGTTCCATGCAATGCACGGGCATCTACGCACGGGAAATTATGTCGAACATGGCTAGTTGTAAGAAGGCTAGCTCTACAGCCATGATGATAGTGACAGCAGACAGTGAGGCTGACTATGGTATGCCGAACACGGCGCCTATACTCAGGTGTCATCTCCGGCGCAGGGTCTTGTCACTTCACTGTGAGGAGCAGCACGTAATAATTTGACCAACGGGTAGTACAGTGCTAGTACTCCTGCTACTACATTGGTAGTACTACTACTAGTACTAGTAGCACCACCGTCTGGATTTAGGAGTACTACCACGTCCACCGGCACCGAGGAACGTCTCCAGGTAGTATTGCTTGAGGCCGCCAGGGCGAGGGGCCGCTTGGACGACAGCTTCGTCTCCTTGTTCGACGAGGTCCTCGTCGGTTTCCTTGACAAGTTCACCGTCGTCAAGAAGCTTGCGGACGAATTTGACGTAAGCCTCTAGCCGACGCGCCCAGGCTCTGCAATGCCCGCCACCCTCAACGGCCACTATGGTAACAACCTCTTCGACGCACTGGTAGCCCTGCAACTGCCCGCCGCCGCGCCGGAGAATGTCCACCTCGAGGTTGCGCTCGCCACGCAGCGCCTGGCACAGCAAGACACCATCGACATAATCACCCACGTCTACGCGCAAATCGTCCACAAGGACTACTACATGCAAGAGGAGGATGATAGGACGTTGGCCTTCTTGGAGCGCAGGGCAACCTTGGACGGCACTGTTCAGAAGCACGTTGAGCTCGCCACCAACGCTGCTGCTCCTCACACATCGGTTGGTGACCCGGTGCACTAGGGCGTGAGGATGTCGTTGAACGTTGATGGATCCGTATGTATTTTTATCTTTCCGTCAAATCCATGTAGTAGTATATGATACTATAGTAATTATCTTACCTTTCGCATCAACTTTATAATTTTCATACGTACTCCATGCATGAACGGCGCCAGAACCAAACTTCTCATTACTCCAGGCAAAATCGTTATTTTCTATCTATCGGTCGCGCCATGGAGTAGAACCAAATTTTACAAGTTACGAGTTCAAAAGGAAAAGCCTGCCGTGTTCGCGTTGCACCCCCACATGGTTGGTCCGGCACGCCGCTCAAGCGGGAATGCGTGCGGTGTTGCATTTTCACTTACAAGTGGGACCGCAGTTGAGCAAACTGACTATCGGCAAACCCCCACCTCACCCACCGCGCGATGGCTGAGAAAACAGGAGGGAGAAGAGATGGCTGTAGCATGGACTCCAAGAAAATTGGTGTCGGATGGGACTCGTGTGGGTGGCGTGTGCCGTATTGCCAGACGTGAATGCTACTGAGTTATGGCCCATGCCACCCCACTATATCGAGCCTATATCGAGGTACGTAGAACAAATTTCCTGCAGTCCGTGCTTAGCCCTCCTCTATCTCTCTTCTCAGCCAGCCAGCGGACGCGCGAAGCCCATCGTTTGTTTGCTCACATGCGGCCCCACATGTCAGTGAAAGCGCAAGAGGACCCACTGAACCTGCACATCTTTCACCTCGACGTGCTGGTGATGAAAAACAAATCCAATAAAGATCTTCGGTGGCCGCTTTTGGAGTTACTCAAGAGTAGTAAGATTCTATTTATAGTTTAACCCAAGATGCACATCTCGTGGCTTCAACTACCACTCTATTTTCTTTCATGACACGACCTGGATGCTGGATGTCCCACGTGTTGGCAAAAGGAGGAAGAACCCGACCAAATTTTCGGTTCTGCTCTTGGATTAGACTAGTGGTGCTAACTTCAAATTTTTATTGTGTACTCCCTCTGTTCCAAAATACTTGACTTCCATTTGTCCAAAAATGGATGTACCTATATACTAAGACATGTCTAGATACATATATATTTTGACAAATAGAAGGCATGTAGAATGGATGCAAGTTTTTGTATTGGGAAGAAGAGTACATCCATATATTGATAGAGCGCAATTTAGTAGATGTTCTACCACTTTTAGCTAGCACAGACGCAAGATCGAGCCTCCACAGATCAACAATGAATGCATCGAGAAGGCACTAATCCAACTTACAGGAGTATTAAATGTATTCTTGTGGTTCTTGTTTTCTTTGGTCTTGCTTTTCTAGTCAAAATTATCGTTGGAGTCCATGCAAAACAGAGGTGCGTTTGGGGTCGTGCGTTGGAGTTGGCCTTACAAGTGGGACCGCAGTTAAGGAAACCAACTATCGGCAAACTCCCACCTCGCCCGCCGCGCTATGGCTGAAGTTAGAGAAATGACGAGGTTGAAGAGATTGCTCTAGCACGGACTCCAAGAAATAATATGCTGTCAGATGGATGTCGTGGTGGTGGCGTGTGTCGTACTCCTAGACGTGAATGCTTGTTCTGGCCCATGCCACCCTACTACTCCCTACTACTTACTCCTACTATATAGTACTAGTATCAAGGATTTGAGGTGCTGGTTACGTACAGCGAACACATTAACATATGGCTATAGTAAAAACACCTGCCCGACGCGCGAAGCATCTGAAGCTAGTATAAATAGTGTACTACTATTGTTGATTGGCCTCATCCGATAACCTGTTGCAATGCACGTACAATTATGTATTCGGAAAATATTTTTTTTGCCTTGTCGCACCACTCACTCAGAGAAGCGACTCGAGAGCCATTCATAAATTTAGTAAGTTTATCACATGCATATCATTTTATTACATACAACATGTCATCAACCCACATCGACAACGAGGATACATTATAAATACTTAAGTTTTCACCACACAACAAATAACAAGCAATGAAATGAACTTCAACTCAACCATTCCTCGGCGTTGGAAACGCTTGCTTTGAACCACAAGTGATTCTCTGGGACGGGCCATCGATTGTCGATCTGAAAACCAACACAGGACTGATCATCCAGGCTGAAGCGGCCTACTATATCCCTACCAGGGTAGGGAACCACACAAATGTCCGAGGTATAGACACAGTTGCTTCTCATAAATGTGTCAACAACAGTTGGATCGCCTTTCACCATCATCGGATAGTTTTGTCCAAGGAAGAGCGAGTTTTCTCCAAGACTATCAATTCTATACCAGGGATAAGGAGTTGGTGCTAGCACACTAGTATCCATCCCGAATACCATGCAACATGTGTTGGAATAGGTCCAGAGAGTGCGCCCATGGGAGACACCTGCTTCCTTAGCAGTAACATCATCAGTGGGATGTATACACAGAAGAAGAGGTGATCCATCAGAATTAGTTGCCAGGCACCACAGAGTATATGGGCACTGCTCGTCCTCATGCTCGTGATCATCACCATCGTCATCTCCCCCTTGGTTATAAAATTTTTCAAGTATTGAAAGCACAAGTGCTCCCTAGGTGGTTTTGATAATTGATGACAACATATCTCTTGTTGGACTAACATTTCTATCTAGCATGTTTCAGATAAGTTCAACAATGGAGTGGCATGGACTAAAGGTTGTGGGAACTCCTTCAAGATGCTAAGGACAAAGGATTGGCTAAAGCTTCAAGCTCAAGACTCTTCATTTTACATTTTAGTGATCCAAGATCACATTGAGTCCATAGGAAAAGCCAATACTATCAAGGAGGGATGAGGTGTTGCTTAATGAGCCTTTTGCTTCTGTGCTTAGCGATATGCTCCAAAACCCTCAACTACTTTCCCATATCCACATATGACCTAAACCCTAAGCCAAACTCGGTCCTACCGATTCTTTCTATCCGGCGCCACCGAGTTTCACTTGTCATAAGCCACTGCCAAACCCTAGCAATTCGGTTCTACCGATAGGGATCTCGGTCTCACCAAGATGGGATTGCAAACTCTCTGTTTCCCTTTCGTAACTTTTCGGTCTCACCGAAAGAGCGAATCGGTCCCACCGAGATTGCAATGTAAACTCTTTGTTTCCCTTTTGTAACTTTTCGGTCTCACCGAAAGAGCAAATCGGTCCCACCGAGTTTGCCTGACCAACTCTCTGGTTAGCTTATTACCAAACTCGGTCTCACCGAGTTTGTGTAATCGGTCTCACCGAGATTACGTTATGCCCAAACCCTAACCATATCGGTCCTACCGAGTTGCATGTCAGTCCCACTGAAAATCTCTAACGGTCACTAGGTTTACCTTTTCGGTCCGACCGAGTTTGTTGATTCGGTCCCACCGAGATTGGAAAACTGTGTGTAATGGTTGGATTTTGTGTGGAGGCTATATATACCCCTCCACCTCCTCTTCATTCGTGGAGAGAGCCATCAGAACACATACACAATTCCAACTCATATGTTCTGAGAGAGAACCACCTACTCATGTGTTGAGACCAAGATATTCCATTCCTACCATATGAATCTTGATCTCTAGCCTTCCCCAAGTTGCTTTCCACTCAAATCTTCTTTCCACAAAATCCAAATCCTATGAGAGAGAGTTGAGTGTTGGGGAGACTATCATTTGAAGCACAAGAGCAAGGAGTTCATCATCAACACACCATTTGTTACTTCTTGGAGAGTGGTGTCTCCTAGATTGGCTAGGTGTTACTTGGGAGCCTCCGACAAGATTGTGGAGTTGAACCAAGGAGTTTGTAAGGGCAAGGAGATCGCCTACTTCGTGAAGATCTACTGCTAGTGAGGCAAGTCCTTCGTGGGCGATGGCCATGGTGGGTTAGACAAGGTTGCTTCTTCATGGACCCTTCGTGGGTGGTTGCTTCTTCATGGACCCTTCGTGGGTGGAGCCCTCCATGGACTCGTGCAACCATTACCCTTCATGGGTGGAGCCCTCCGTGGACTCGCGCAATCGTTACCCTTCGTGGGTTGAAGTCTCCATCAACGTGGATGTAGGATAGCACCACCTATCCGAACCACGGGAAAAACATCCGTGTCTCCAATTGCATTTGAATTCTCCAAACCCTTCCCCTTACATTCTTGCAAGTTGCATGCTTTACATTCCACTGCTCATATACTCTTTGCATGCTTGATTGATATGTATTGTGTATGTTGAAATTGTGCCTAAAACTCCACTCAAACCAAAAAGGCCTAAAAATTGCAACTTTAGCACTAAGTGTCTAATCACCCCCTCTAGACACATCTACTTCTAGATCCTACAAGTGGTATCAGAGCTTTGGTCTCCATTGCCTTGGTTTAATCACCATTGGAGGAAGATGGATGTGTCTACCTTAGGGAGTCTTAGACATAGAGTGCCTATTCTTGATGGAGAGTATTTCCATGAGTGGAAAAATGAGATGCTTGTAATTTTCAATCAATATCATTTGAACAAGTATATTGCTAGCCCTTGTGCACCTCATATTGATCCTTTGCATCCTACCCTAGATGAAGATATTGACATGATTCGCAATCTTAGAACTATTGAGCTCATCATTAGAGGATTGCCCAAAAATTTGATTGCTAGTTTGCCTACTCTTAATTGTGCCTATACTATATGGAAATTTCTTGAGGAACGATTTTCTGATCATTCCTTGAAAAATTTGGATGAAATTCTCCATAAATCTATTGCCTTGAGTAAGATGAACTCTAGTGATCCTAGTTTTGGTAATTGTCTATTTGAACTTACCAATCTTAAGCATGCTAAAGGAGATGTTGGAATCATTAGTGATATCATATTCGAAGCTATAAGAATTCATAAAGGTGACCACTTTGATGATCATTTATCTAATGAATTACCCTCTCTAGGAAATGATGAGTCACAAGATCATGGTGAACATGGATACTATGATGATGATGATGATAGTGACTTCGATCTTGATGATGCAATGAGACATTTTGGTCTTATGGCAAATCTTCGGGGATATGAGTCAGGAGGAAAGGAATGGGTTCTTGATAGTGGATGTACTGATCATATGACCGGAGATGAAGAGATGTTCCGTGAGCTTGCTGAAAATGACGGCCCTCGAAAATATGTCACCTTTGGTGATAATTCAAAGGGTAAAGTGGTTGGCCTTGGTAAGGTGGCCATCTCACATGATAGTTCCATTCAAAATGTCATGCTCGTTGAATCTCTTAGCTACAACTTACTTTCAGTATCTAGACTTCCTGATTTCGGTTTGAATGTCCTATTTACTGAGGTAGAGTGCCAAGTATTTCATCGAGACAATCATAAAATGGTCTTTACTGGTATGTGTAGAGGTGATCTTTACATTGTCGATTTCTCTAAAAAGGCACAACCTAAAACTTGCTTCATTGCTAAATCCTCAAAAGGTTGGTTGTGGCATAGACGACTAGGTCACGTTGGCATGAGAAACCTTGACAAGCTTATTAAAGGAAATCATATCCTTGGAGTTAACGATGTCATATTTGATAAGGATAGACTTTGCAGTGCTTGTCAAGCAGGTAAACAGGTTGGAGGAAGGCATCCCGTGAAGAACATCATGACCACAAGAAGGCCACTCGAGCTACTTCATATGGATCTTTTTGGTCCCAACACCTACAAGAGTCTCGGTGGAAATTCTTTTGGTCTAGTTATAGTTGATGATTTTTCAAGATTTACGTGGGTGTTCTTTCTTAATGACAAGTCGCAGGTCCAGAAGATCTTCAGAAACTTTGCTAGGAAGGCCCAAAATTAGTTTGACGTGAAGATCAAGAAGGTTCGGAGTGACAACGAAACGGAGTTCAAGAACGCAAATGCGGACACCTTTCTTGATGAAGAAGGGATTTCACACGAGTTCTCGGCTACGTACACACCTCAACAAAATGGAGTTGTTGAGAGGAAGAACCGGACGCTCATCGAAATGGCAAGAATGATGCTTGATGAATACAAGACGCCGAAGCACTTTTGGGCAGAAGCGGTTGAGACAGCTTGTCACGCAACAAATCGCTTATATCTTCACAAGCTACTCGGCAAGACGGCATACGAGCTTCTCACCGATAACAAACCCCAAGTTGGATACTTTCGAGTATTCGGCTCAAAGTGCTACATTCTTGATAAGCATCGTCGTTCAAAGTTTGCTCCTAAATCTCATGAAGGTTTTCTACTTGGTTATGGCTCAAACTCTCACACTTACCGTGTCTACAACAATTTCACCCGAAAGGTTGAAGAGACGGTAGATGTGAAGTTTGATGAATCTAATGGCTCGCAAGTAGAGCAATTGCCAATTGATGTAGGAGACAAAGACCCTTCAGAAGCAATCCAAGACTTGTCCATTGGCAAAATTCATCCAACGGAGGTGAAGGAGAGTACTTCATCCGTCCAAGTGGAATCTTCTACTTCATGACAAGGTGAACCAAGAATCGACACGGAAGCATCCACAAGTGGGACACACCAAGATGAAGAAGACAAGGAAATGCATCAAGACGAACATCAACAACCTCTTTCTCCACCACGACAAGAGAACGACGACGTCAACAATGAAGAAGGCCAAGAAGAAGAACAAGATGAAGGAGATGTTCAACGAAGACCCAAGCAAAAGCTCTCACGAGTTCGAGCAAGAATTGCCAAAGATCATCCCGTCGAGCAAATCCTCAATGATATACAAACCGGGAGAATCACTCGCTCAAAAACTCGTTTAGCTAACTTTTGTGAAAACTATTCATTCATCTCTAGCATTGAACCTATGAAGGTTGAAGAAGCATTGGAAGATCCGGATTGGATAAACGCTATGCATGAAGAGCTACACAATTTTGAGAGAAACCAAGTTTGGACATTGGTTGAGAAGCCCGACAACAACCACAACATCATTGGTACCAAATGGGTGTTTCGCAACAAGCAAGATGAAGATGGACAAGTGGTTTGCAACAAAGCACGTCTTGTCGCCCAAGGGTACACACAAGTCGAAGGTATGGACTATGGTGAGACATATGCTCCCGTTGCTAGACTTGAGTCCATTCGCATCTTACTTGCCTATGCTAATCACCATAATATCACCTTGTACCAAATGGACATTAAAAGTGCTTTTCTAAATGGTGAAATAGAGGAGGAAGTTTATGTCAAACAACCTCCCGGCTTTATCAATCCAAAGAAACCAAATCATGTTTACAAACTTCACAAAGCTCTTTATGGTCTTAAACAAGCTCCTAGAGCATGGTATAAATGCTTGACCAAGTTCCTTATTACAAGTGGTTTTGAAATTGGTAAAATTGATTCTACTCTTTTTACTAAAAGGGTTAATGGAGAACTATTTGTATGCCAAATTTATGTCGATGATATCATATTTGGTTCAATTAACCCTCTCTTTAGTGAAAAGTTTGGAAAGCTAATGTCAGAGAAGTTTGAGATGTCTATGATGAGTGAACTCAAATTCTTTCTCGGTTTGCAAATCAAGCAAACTAAGGAAGGTACATTTGTCTCTCAAACGAAGTACACCAAGGACTTATTCAAGAAGTTCAATATGTAAGAATGAAAAGGTATGTCTACACCCATGCCTACTAGTGGACATAATGATTTGACCAAAGATGGTGAACCGGTTGATCAACAGGTTTATCGCTCTATGATTGGTTCATAGTTATACCTATGTGCTTCACGTCCCGATATTATGCTAAGTGTGTGCATGTGTGCACGATATCAAGCTGCTCCAAAAGAATGTCATCTTAAGGCTGTGAAAAGGATAGTGGGATATTTAATCCATACACCAAATTTTGGCATTTGGTATCCTAAGAGGTCTTCTTTTGATCTTGTTGGCTATTCCGACTCGGATTATGCCAGAGACAAGGTTGATAGAAAGTCCACTTCGGGTACTTGTCAATTTCTTGGTAGATATCTTGTGTCTTGGTCTTCCAAGAAACAAAACTCGGTATCCTTATCCACCGCCGAAGCGGAATACATTGCCGCTGGTTCATGTTGTGCTCAATTACTTTGGATGACCCAAACTCCTAAAGATTATGGGATTTATGTGAAACATGTTCCACTGCTTTGTGACAATGAAAGTGCTACCAAAATTGGTCATAATCCTGTACAACATTCTCGAACTAAGCATATTGAAGTTCGTCATCATTTCATTCGAGATCATGTTGCTAAGGGTGACATTCATCTTAAGCACGTTCGCACCGATAAGCAATTAGCGGATATATTTACTAAACCTCTTGATGAGAAAGTATTTTGCAGGTTGAGAGGTGAATTGAACATCATTGATTCTTCGAACTTGGAGTAGAAACTCCATTGGATACATGCAATACATGAGCTTATGACTAATCCATGATATATCTCTTATGATGACGATCTTATGTCTTGGATATATTTGTACCTTGCATGTTGTCTAACCCATGTAGGTGCTTGGTTGAATCTAATTCCATGAGATTGCGACTCACTCACATCTTGAGCAATCTCTACATCACCAAGTCTCTACACAATGGCGGTTGAAGACAAGGAAGCACAAAACCATTCAAACATATCCTTTGACAAATTCTATGTTGAGCTTCATGATTGTCATTTTTGGATACACAAGTGCTCTTCCTTGCAAGAACTAACCCATGTAGGTAGATGAACTCAAACTCCAAGTGGTACTCTCAACTCTTGATGTGCTACATCAACCTTGAGCACCCACACAAGTTCAACTACATGAGCAAGAACCACACCACCACCCAAGGTATGTTATTCCATCTTAGAGAAGCTTTACTCCAAGACATGAGTCAAAGCAACTCAACAAGATGTGAATACATCAAGATGCTTAAACGAAAAATGGTAACCCCATTTTGAGCTTAAACGATGAGTATGACCTATGATCAAGTGTTCTCACTTGACTCCTAAGTCAATATACTCTAACATAGGTGACTATGTCACCGCCCAACTCTAGATGAAGTTCTCTTGTGTTCTTTTTGTGTGTATCTCATGCATGTTTAGTTTCTTTCTCTTTTTCAAAAACAAAAAAAAACTCCATCTAGATTTTTTAGTCTCTTCTCTTTTCTTTCTGCTTATGTTCTGCATTTTCTGCATTTAATTCCTTGCAAATCCTTCAGGTAATTCATTGCAAATCTTTGTGAGATCCTACATGTCTAGTGAGCTGAGGTGACAAGTGTTTTTCTCTGTGTGAACTCGGTTTCACCGACTTGTAATTTTTGGTCCAACCGAATCTTTTCGGTGCCACCGAAACATACCACTCGGTGCCACCGACTTCGCAACAGGAAAAACAGTTTGCCACTTGTTCTATATTTCTTCTGATCCAGCTCTACTCAATGAATCTTGTCCTCTACAAGCATCACAGTTTTATCCATTGCGTTGTGCTGAGTCTCAAGGACCAAACCTATACGACGGATTCCAAAAAGCCCTTCTTGGAAATTGATGTCAAAGGGGGAGAGAGAGATCACATCAAAGCTTGTAGGAGGGAGAGATCACATCAAGGGAGAGAAAAAGTCTCAAGGACCAAACCTACAAGAGAGAAACTATTAAGGGAGAGAGAGAGACTTCCAGGGGGAGAGAATACTCAAGGATCCCAGATGTCCCAGATGCTTGATGCTTGATGTTCAAGAGGAGATATGTCACATGTCTTTTTAGGGGGAAAGACATGTTCATTTGTATCTTTCAGCTCTGATTTGCTGTTCCTTATCTTCTCCCAATATCCCATGTAAGATTCTGGGGGAGCAAGACACCTAAGGGAAAGAAATCAGTCAAATTCATTGCATATCTTTATTCTTGGGGACATGTTGAATCCAATGTGGTACCTTGTACTCACTCTCTACATGTCATCCTAGTCTTGGTATTCTAGTGGTTTCTTTTGTTTGCTCTGGCTAGTGGATGTACCTGTGTTATCTAACTTTGTTTGTGCAGGTTCATTCCATTCTAATCCAACTCAAGACCACAAGGTAAGTATATGCATCAAAATCATGAGTATGAGGAGTTCTTGCTTATGTACATACTGTTTGCAAGAAGGACTCATGAGCATGAAGGTATTTTCGTTGATAATCTTTTGCTCTGATGCATATGGCCAAGATACATGTAACACATTGCCTACTCTGTCATGGTTATGCTCTCACATGCCTCTATATTTCATATTTACATGAGTGCATACATGTAGGGGGAGCCTATGCTTGTTACATGTCCTTCCAAAGCTTTACTTGCTGTTCTTTATATCTTTATCTAAAGCTTTGATGTATGTTGCCATCAATTACCAAAAAGGGGGAGATTGAAAGCACAAGTGCTCCCTAGGTGGTTTTGATAATTGATGACAACATATCTCTTGTTGGACTAACATTTCTATCTAGCATGTTTCAGATAAGTTCAACAATGGAGTGGCATGGACTAAAGGTTGTGGGAACTCCTTCAAGATGCTAAGGACAAAGGATTGGCTAAAGCTTCAAGCTCAAGACTCTTCATTTTACATTTTAGTGATCCAAGATCACATTGAGTCCATAGGAAAAGCCAATACTATCAAGGAGGGATGAGGTGTTGCTTAATGAGCCTTTTGCTTCATGTGCTTAGTGATATGCTCCAAAACCCTCAACTACTTTCCCATATCCACATATGACCTAAACCCTAAGCCAAACTCGGTCCTACCGATTCTTTCTATCCGGCGCCACCGAGTTTCACTTGTCATAAGCCACTGCCAAACCCTAGCAATTCGGTTCTACCGATAGGGATCTCGGTCTCACCGAGATGGGATTGCAAACTCTCTGTTTCCCTTTCGTAACTTTTCGGTCTCACCGAAAGAGCGAATCGGTCCCACCGAGATTGCAATGTAAACTCTTTGTTTCCCTTTTGTAACTTTTCGGTCTCACCGAAAGAGCAAATCAGTCCCACTGAGTTTGCCTGACCAACTCTCTGGTTAGCTTATTACCAAACTCGGTCTCACCGAGTTTGTGTAATCGGTCTCACCGAGATTATGTTATGCCCAAACCCTAACCATATCGGTGCTACCGAGTTGCATGTCAGTCCCACCGAAAATCTCTAACGGTCACTAGGTTTACCTTTTCGGTCCGACCGAGTTTGTTGATTCGGTCCCACCGAGATTGGAAAACTATGTGTAACGGTTGGATTTTGTGTGGAGGCTATATATACCCCTCCACCTCCTCTTCATTCGTGGAGAGAGCCATCAGAACACATACACAATTCCAACTCATATGTTCTGAGAGAGAACCACCTACTCATGTGTTGAGACCAAGATATTCCATTCCTACCATATGAATCTTGATCTCTAGCCTTCCCCAAGTTGCTTTCCACTCAAATCTTCTTTCCACAAAATCCAAATCCTATGAGAGAGAGTTGAGTGTTGGGGAGACTATCATTTGAAGCACAAGAGCAAGGAGTTCATCATCAATACACCATTTGTTACTTCTTGGAGAGTGGTGTCTCCTAGATTGGCTAGGTGTTACTTGGGAGCCTCCGACAAGATTGTGGAGTTGAACCAAGGAGTTTGTAAGGGCAAGGAGATCGCCTACTTCGTGAAGATCTACCGCTAGTGAGGCAAGTCCTTCGTGGGCGATGGCCATGGTGGGATAGACAAGGTTGCTTCTTCGTGGACCCTTCGTGGGTGGTTGCTTCTTCGTGGACCCTTCGTGGGTGGGGCCGTCCGTGGACTCGCGCAACCATTACCCTTCGTGGGTGTAGCCCTCCGTGGACTCGGGCAACCGTTACCCTTCGTGGGTTGAAGTCTCCATCAACGTGGATGTAGGATAGCACCACCTATCCGAACCACGGGAAAAACATCCGTGTCTCCAATTGCGTTTGAATTGTCCAAACCCTTCCCCTTACATTCTTGCAAGTTGCATGCTTTACATTCCGCTGCTCATATACTCTTTGCATGCTTGCTTGATATGTATTGTGTATGTTGAAATTGTGCCTAAAACTCCATTCAAACCAAAAAGGCCTAAAAATTGCAACTTTAGCACTAAGTGTCTAATCACCCCCCCTCTAGACACATCTACTTCTAGATCCTACAAGTATTGGTGGTGGGTTTTTCACAGGACCTTGGAAACACAAGAAGAAGGTTAATTAGTAAAGGGAAACTTGCTAACACGCATGCATGTGGATGAAACAATTATAATTACGGTGGAAGACAAACGTACCGAAACTATGAGGATGCCATGCAAAAACAGTGCCATGAGTGGTGGCAGCAGACACAAGGCGCTCATATTGAATTGCATCACAGTACTCATCCGTGTACAGAAACTGATTTTTGAGCAATATCCATCGAGTGAAACCATCAAGGAAGGCAACAAGCTTGTCGAAGATAGCAACAACATCATAGTCGCTGTAATTCCAAGAGCGGTTGGGAACTCGACAAATTGCTATCTTCCGTAGAATACAGTCACCATGATCATATTTGAACGTGCGTACATTACCGGTGTGCTCAACCTCTGGGCAGTGTGCTGAGATTTTTGGAAGTGGAACCCGGTGACGAGTGTACACATTCACAAGTTCCCACTCGCAGTTGGACCCAATGTAAACAACCCAATCTCCATTTGCGCCCACCCAAGCCTTGCCCTCAAGCGATGGCATCTTAACATCATATGTATCATTATCAAGCGACATCAACTTGCACAGGGCGAGGCCTCCGTCGTGCTAGCGCCAGTCATCATCAGGGTCACGGCGAAGAAGATAGGGGAGATCAAACCACTCCTTGACTCTTGGGTTCTTTGTAATGATGTTATTAGTTGAGTCGAGAATGGGCTTGAAAGAACCTGCCATGCTAGCCGAGGTGATGACGTCGCACCGATCAATGAGTTCCTCCACCACGTCATCTTTCAGATCAGGGCAAGAATAACGGGTCATTTCCGGCCTGTTCCCTCCATGGAGAAGACGATTGAACAATGGCAGAAGAAAGGGTGAAGGGCTGAAGGAAAATGGAGGAGGGAGAGGAAGAGTGTGCAACATCAGTTCCAAATCGAGAGGGAAAGGCGAAGAGTCGGTGGACGGTTGCGAGTTTGCCACGGTTCACGAAGAGGCGCCCCGGCCTACACGACCATTCGGAAATACTCCTACTACTCGCCGTCGTCTCACTGATATGTTGGAACGGGACCACATGTCAACGAAACATGGTTTGTAATTTCTCGTGCAAAATGCGATCTGGCCGTGTTGGCCCGAGGTGCCGCATTAGTTATCGACCTTTATTTTTTTAATGGCGTGCCGATCAGTTTTGAAGCACGACTAACTGGTACTGTACGCAGAGAAAATGTAAACTACTCTACCACTACTCCACCTCCAGTACTAGTAGTATAAAAAAGATATATAGGCTGGAGCTTGAGCGCTTTCTTGCTAAGGGCTACCCACTTGCTTCTCACACTACCACCCTCTCTCCAGATCTAAAAAAGACGGCCCCTCTCTCCCTCCTCACCGGTGGTCACAGATCCGCCAGGGAAGAAAATGACGTGCATCATTGATGCACTCGTCGTCGGCGAGCGAGGTCACGCACTGATGACAAGGCCGTCCTCTCAGACCTAGCGCCCGTGCGGGATGGCCTCCGTCCCCAAGCTCGCTGCCGTAGTGTGTGTAGAGGACGACGACCACGAGTGAAGCCACTTCCCGCTGACCCTCAGGTATGCTACCTCTTTTCGAACCATAACCTTGTTCTATTGCCCCATCTGCCATGTCGTTGCATGTGGATCTTTTTCCACTCCACCATCTTCACAATTTGCTATCCTCTGCTCTGCTGGCCACGCAGACGAAAACCATAATTTGCACTATTAAAGGAAATCCTACTTCATGCAGACTAATCCATGTCTGGGTTGAATAAGGAAAGGAAGGGAGACTGTACTGTCCAAGAGAGTAGGCATCGAACCCGCATCTAGGTTGAAAAGGGGAAAATCAGTAGCTAAGGAACGAGTCTTGTGTCTCTTGGTTGAAGAAGGGTAGAAAGGCATGACAACGCAATAGAGAATGACCAGGTCGATCGGTTTGTTGTCCTCGCATAGGAAAAAGGTGGCTAAAGAGAGCAAAAATGGGATGTAATTCACATATGCTGCCTGGATATTTGTTGCTCTGGGCAACCATACCTCCCTCACCACTCTGCGTCCGTGGAGGTACATCGTACTGGTGCGCCCACTGTCCGAATGGGCCTCCCATGCTCTTATTGCCACTTTTTTTGTTGTTAGTATAACGCCAGCAGTCAATTCAAGCAATGCTACTGCTAAAGTGATGCCACATTTAACTAATGCCGCTCTCAGTCTAATGCCACCGATAAATTTAAGCAATGCCATTTAATGTCACTGGATTATTTCAGGGTTAGCTATGGATTGTGGATGTATTAAAGATTTTTCAGCTAAGGCATTCTAATGTTGTTGCACAGCCAGTAAACCAACGATGAAACTTGTACTACCTTCAGATTTTTGCACTGTTAATGCTTATAGATTACGTACCTCACTTTCATGAGATAAGTTAATTTTCTTGTACAGTGTCACAAAAATGCCAAGGCGCTGATGTCATTTTATTTTGGTTAAACTGCACAGACAATTATGAAGACAAGAGGAAATGTCAAGAGTGGGCACCTCCTCCTCCGGCTGTTCTCTTGATTCGTTTGATCAAGTTTTTATGTTTGATCGATTATCAAGATTGGGATAGCAATTTTTAAGGTCCCCCCGAGTTCGAAATGATATTTACCTTGGAGGTACATGGTTTGCAATTTTTTATACTGTCATTAGTTAATAATTCTAGTTACCTTCAGACTTTTGTATTTGGTTTAATGCTCATGCAGAGCTAGTATACCAATGCTGAAACTTGTTACCTTTACATTTTGTATTGTTAATTCTTATAGAAACCTTCCAGTGCTAGAGTTTATTGAAATCTGTTCAGTAAAACCATTGTACTATACCCTGTAATAAACTAACTACTCTACTGTTGCACTAGCCACTGGATTAGTGTATATTTGTAGTATTTGAATGGTGTTGCATTAGCGTATGGACATAAATAAAGTGTGGCAAGCTTTCCCAGATATGTGCTCAAGAAAACTACTACCTGTTTTTCTAAATACTAGACATTTGGGTACTTTAAATTGAACCGTGAAAACGTCTTATATTAAGGAACAAAGGGTGTAGAGTTCACTCAAATTATCCCGGTAAAGCTAGTCACACCTTTGTTAAAATTAATGTTCATTATGTTATCGGAGGAGGTCTGTATGTTTGTCTCTAATGCCTGTCGACTACATACCTGACATCATGATGTAATGTTAAGTCATTTCCTTTTGTATAGTGTCACTGAATTGTCAAGGCGGTGATGGCATTTTATTTTAGTAGAACTACACAAAATTTGCTTAAAAGAACAGGAAAGGTCAGGAATGGCTCAGTTTTTCAGAAAAAACTATGTATGCCTTCCTGACATCAGCCACTGTTGCTTTATTTATTCCTTCAAACAGGTGGTTAGAAACAGTCTTGCTACTTTTTCCCATTATGAAATTGGAATGCTTATATTTGTGAGTCTATGCTTCAACTAGTGCCACTTTTAGAGTAATCACACTTTCAATATCTATGCAGACAGGGATGCTCGATTTTAGTGGAACTGCACAAAAAGTCCAACTGGTTCAACATTAGGAGCATTTTTTTCCAAACCTTTATATCCAATTAGTGGCACTATGAGCTGTTCATTACGAAGGTACATGGTTTGCTACTATCTTGCTACTCTTTTTATATTGTCGTTAGATAGTATACTAGTGGTTTGCATGTGAATTTATTGGCAGGGTGGACCTACATTGGAGGTGCAGGACAGGATTCAGTGATAGGATGCTCAATTTTGGTTGTATTGATTTCACCTCTTCCACCACTATGAACATGGATATCCTTGGTCTGATGAAGAATAGGCGCTATATTTCTGCTCTGAACCAGCAAATCAATTCAGTATGAAATTGTCCAGGGCAAAACATAACTGTATCAGATTGTCCAGTGCAGAACATGACAGATGCTAAGCAGAAGAGACATGTTTAAACCGAAAATACAAGGTGTGGTATATGTTTACTAGCTGCTTGATATTTGTGCAGACAGAGATGTCTGCCTGTTGCTATTTGGCAAACAAACAAAGTGTCCACAATTTTGGTTGAACTGCACAAGAGAATAGTATAGTCATTGCATGCAGTGCCATTTGAAAATAGACACAGAAAGATCGGATAGTCACTTCATGGACTACAGAAAAGTAGTACTGTACTATTTATTGGCCAACACTAGGTGCTTCATTGCTTTGGTCTGATTATACAATGGGCATCATTTTGCCTAAGTTAAAGTTTGTATTCCGAAAATAGTCTCGCGGTGTGATCGAGAGAAGACCAAATCATATTGCAGTGGATGTTCCTCCATCATGTGTGGTTCATTCTCATGGTTCTAGCTGTTGGTGAAACCACTTACATTTGCAAGAGGAATTGTAGACTTCACAAACAAATTTGTCTTTCAGTCTATACTGAATGTTGGCCAAGAGAAGTATCCATGTTAGTAGGAAGAATAGATGTTTTTTCTAGATCTCTGCTTTTGGAGCTACATATTTGTATATCTTCTGTTATTGTATATCTTAATATTTTTGTTGTTGATTTGTTATTGTATATCTTAATATTTTTGTATATAAACTTGGTCAAAGTTTGTAAAGCTTGACTTTGACCAAAGCTAATATGCGAACTAAATAAAAACGGAGGGAGTACCTCCTTTCCGGTTTGCAGGGCTTAATTCAAACCTCTCACCAACCAAGGTACTCCCTCCATCCGGGATTTATTAGTCCCGTGAGAAAAGCAGCAAGACCAAGGCATGGCAATAATTAATGGCATGCAGAAGTTTAAGCCTAATTAATTCCAGCGATTTAACTGGCTGCATGCATGCCCTCTGCTGCGACTCGTTGCATGCTGCTTCGCATACTGCCTGCGAGCGATTCTGAGTGCCTGCATGCAGCCGGCCGTAATTAAGGCAGCTAACTGATGCGAAAAAGATATGCTTTAAATCCATGGAATCATTATTGACAAGGAGGGAGATGATTCGAGTGCACTCATTTGACCGCCATGCCGGCGTGCGACCCAGACGGGATGGACGACATAGTCATAATTTCAGTTTCTCTAGTTTTCCACGGCAAGCTGGCGCGCTAAGCCATTATGCATTGAATTCCAATGACCGTCGCGCTACCTTCCGCCTATAAGTAATGTTTCCCGGACTTCTCGGGTGCCACCGTGACCCAACTCGCCATATCCTCATAAGCCCCGACCGACCCGACGTCCCTCGCCATGTCCGCCATGCCCCCGCCCGTCCGCGGTAGGCGACGCCGGAGGCGGCCACCGCCGGAACTAGTGTTCGGGTTTACACCGGAAGGCAGACGGAGGGAGGAGGCATTCTATCTGTCTTTAGATGGCAATGCGGAGATTGAGGAGTTGTTGGAGCGCGACCGCATGGTGGAGGAGAAGGAGTTGTTGGAGCGCGACCGCCTGGCAGAGGAGCAGCGTATCACCGATTTGCGCCGCCAGCGGGACATGGAGCAGCAACGCACTGACGCTTTGAGTCACGAGCAGAGCGCCCGCAACTGGGCTGACTACGTGGAGGCCGGCACTCGGCAAATAGCCCTGGAAGCTGTCGGGGACGCACGCGTTCGCGACGCTGATTTTTACTACCAACTCGTCTTGTGGGTTTCCCGCTTGGAAGATGAAGCTTCGGTGGACCACGCCGGCATGGAAAGGGCCAACGCATGCGAGCAACGCGCCCTATCGCACCTCTGGCAAGTCCGAGGCAAGGCGGAGGACGCCGGTGCCGGCGTTTAGCATGGACAGCAGATGGCGGCCGACATCGTCTAGTTAGCTAAGAGTAAGTTAGTACTTGTATGCTACTAGAGTGTTAGTGGGAGTAGATAGTTAACTTGGCTATGATGGTTGTCAACGTGGAAGTTCAGTACTCTATATGTGGATCAGACCTGTTACTTTGCTCTGATTGTTGAACTTTCCGTTTGAAAGTATGGAATGGGTTGTTATTTTTTTAAATGGGTTGTATTTGTCCTCCACGGTTTAGAGGCTGACTTGTGGGCCTAGCAAGTTGAAGCATACACAATCAGGAGATGATTGTATGTGGAGAGGATGACAGCAGGGACCCGCCAAGGTCATGGCAGTACACAAGCAAAGCCGCCTTATTTGAAGCCAATGAAAAAATGGCTCCTCCTAGTGGATTTCTGACATCTGGGTCGCATGCCATTGTCAACATAGTCAATAAACGAGAGAATTGCACAACGAGCGGCTGACACCAGGGACCCAGCAGGTCGCCCAATTATTTTTGTTTTGGGTTAATTTGATAAATGCCACTCCAAATCTGGTGTATCCGAGAAATGCCACTGCAATTTCCAAACTTTGAAAAATGCCATTTCATGCCATTTCTAGTGGCATTTTTCGAAGTCTGGAGTGACGCTTTTCAAAGTTTGCAAACTACAGTGGCGTTTTTCAAAGTTTGCAAAAATTGCAGTGGCATTTTTCAAAGTTTGGAAATTGCAGTGGCATTTTATGAATCGCCATAATTGGAGTGGCATTTATCTAATTTGTTTTTGAGACGGAAGCAGGGTGTCAACTGGGCTGTGCGGGACACTCTGGCGTGTCTAGACAGCCTTTTCTTTTATGTTTACCACAGACCAGCCCATTAGTTTTTTTTCTTTCTGAAAATGGCTAGCCCAGTTCTTTTGTGATTTGTCAAGTAAGTTGCTTTATCAGGCCTGTTGGGCTGCAAATCTTTCAAGACGAGGAGAGCTTCATTTGGCTAGTCGAGAAAATGGCCTATCAGTAATGAGAAATGGGCTGTACATTTTTAAAATAGATCAAATCGGCAATTATTTTCAAATATCTTTTTTTCATTTCGAGATTTTAAATTGCATTGATTTTTATGCGTGGACAATTTATTGGATTTTATATTGATATACATTTATTTTTAAAATTAGACTGAATGTGACTCGAAATTTCGGGATTAAAAACAGTTCAGACCGCACCGACATATGCAAAATTTCGTATAATTTTTTAACCGTGGCCACAATATGGGCTGTAATGCTAACATAAAGAATATGGGCTCCAAAAAACCCGTAAGAATTAGCAAATGGGCTGTAAATTATTTGAAATAATGGCAGATGGGCTGTATGCTGTTTTCCACAGATTTGAGGCTTTCCACAGATGGCCCGTATACTGTTGGATGTCCATCCAACGGCCGTCGTGCTTCTTTAATCTCTGCTCTTCCTGCTCCAGCCGCTCAAACAAGCGCCGGCGGGACTTTCTGCTCCCTCCTCCCCGCGGCCGGCTGTGCTGTCGCGCAGGCCTCACCGCCCCACCGTACTGCCATCGCTGGCCTAGCTATCCCTCTACTCACCCACACCTGCTGTTATTCTCCAGCGACGGCATATGAACCAGTAAACCCTTGTACAGTCGTACTCCCCTCCGTGTGGGAAACAAAAACAATGGCCGAGTCTTCCCTGCCTCCGTGTCATTCCCGTCCTAGGCCTCGCCATCGTCCACCGCCCTGGTGCTCTCGGCGTGGCGTGGTCAGCGTGGTCAACGACCGACTTGCATCTGAAGTGGACTGTATGTGGAGAGGCTGACAGCTAGGTCCACGGCCGCACGTAAGGAAATGCCTCCTTATTACGCGCAAAATAATGATTTCCTCCACCTGACATTTGGGATCCACTGAAATGGCCTCTGTATTTCATGAAAAAATGTTACCGCCGCTGACAGCTCGGACCCACCAGCTATATCTTCGCACGCAAGGAAGTGCCTCCTTATTACACAAAAAATGAATACTCCCCCTGCTAGATGGGACCCAGTATAGTGGGCCTACTAAGTTGACAGGGACGAAGGGGTTTGTCAACTTAGTCAATATGCATGATTCTAGCTCGACTGATCGTACGATGTCCATCCAACGGCCGTAGTGCTTCTTCAACCTCTGGTCTTCTTGCTCCAGCCGCCCAAAGCAGCGCCGGTCGTGCCGCCTGCTCCTGCCTCCCGTGGCCGGCTGTGCTGCCGCGGAGGCCTCACCGCCCCCATACTACTCCCACCGCTGGCCAGGCCATCCCTCCACTCCACTCACCCACACCCCCTGTTATTCTGCGGCGAGGACAGAGCAGCCGAACCAGTGAACCCTCGTACTCCTCTCCGCGTGGGCATCCACTGCCGCGTCTTCCTCGGCTCCGCGTCGTCCCCTTCCTAGGCCTCGCCGTCGTCCACCGCCGTGGTGCTGTCGGCGCGGCATGGTCAATGTGGTCAACGACCGAATTCCATCGGAAGAATACTGTATGTGGAGAGGCTGACAACTGGGTCCGCGGCAGCCGCAAGGAAGTTCCTCCTTATTACGTAGAAAATAATTATTCCTCCACCTGACAGCAGGGACCCACCGGACGCCCACCAGTATATCGCGAAAAAAACGTTTGCCCCTGACTGCTGGGACCCACCCGACGGGCCACCGTATTTCGCGAAAAAACGTCCCCCTGCTGTCAGCTCGGACCCACCGGAAGTGCCTCCTTATTACGCACAAAAAATGAATACCCCCTGCTAGTTGGGACCCACCTTGGTGAGAGGCTGACTTGTGGGCCTACTAACTTGACAGGGACGGAGGGCTTTGTCAACTTAGTCAATATGCACGATTCTAGCTCCAGTGACCATACGATGTCCATCCAACGGCCGTAGTGCTTCTTCAACTTCTGGTCTTCTTGCTCCAGCCGCACAAACCAGCACCGGTCGTGCCTCGTGCTCCTGCCTCCTGTGGCCGGCTGCGATGCGGCGGAGGCCTCACCGCCCCCTACTACTCCCACCGCTGGCCAGGCCATCCCTCTACTCACCCACACCCCCTGTTATTCTGCGGCGATGACAGCCTCACACCGCAGCAAACCAGTGAACCCTCGTACTCCTCTACGCATGGGCATCCACTTCCGTGTCTTTCCCGGCTCCGCGTCGTCCCCTTCCTAGGCCTCGCCGTCGTCCACCGCCCTGGTGCTCTCGGCGCGGCGTGGTTAACATGGTCAAGGAACGGCTTCCATCGGACATGGACTGTACGTGGAGAGGCTGACAGCTGGTTCCACGGCCGCAGCAAGGAAGTGCCTCCTTATTACGTGCAAAATAATTATTCCTCCACCTGACAGCGGGACCCATCGGACGGGCCACCGTATTTCGCCCCCTGACTGCTGGGACCCACCAGCTACATCTTCGCAAGCAAGGAAGTGCCTGACAGTCGGGACGCACCTGGTCGAAGCGTACGTAGCGTTGTCATTCTGGTCGCGAACGTGTATGTACATACTGGTCGATGTAGAGGCGCGCACGTGTCGTAGTAGAGGCACGCACGTAGCATGTACACGTACGTACAGCGGCCAGGGTGCAAGAAAGAAAATACGGCCACGTATGTGTACATATGGGCGGGGTCTCGAACGCCCACTCGCGCATACGTACGGCCAGGGCTCGTGTACATTGCTGGGTCGGAATGGAGAAACAGCGTCATCGTTGTGTTCATGGGGAGGCAACGGAATGCGTCGTGTTCATGGGGAGGCAACGAAATGCGTGGGAGCCAACCGGCTGGGTCGGAACGGAATGCGTGGTCGTGTTCATCGGGAGGGCTTGGATGGAACATGCGATGGAAATGAGGCCTGGCGTGCCGCAAAATGGAGGAAACGTCCTTGTGTTCGACCAGCCACGTTCGAAACGGGATCCTGTTGATCGGAAGGGGTCTGGCGTACCGCAAAACGGAGGAAACGGACCTCCTACGGTCGAAACGGGGGTCCTGTTGATCGGGAGGGGTGTGGCGTACCGCAAAACAAAGGAAACGGACTTGTGTTGGAGTGCTACGGTCGAAATAGGGGTCCTGTTCATCGGGAGGGGTGTAGCGTACCGCAAAACGGGACTCCACGGTATACTGTTCATCTCCACCGTCGACCCCCTCCAGCCTCCACGAGGTACTGTTCATCCACCGTCGACCTCCTCCAGCCTCCACCTGCGACTGTTCATCCACGGGCTCCTGTTCATCCAGCCTCCACCATGCGCTACTCCACCGGCTAGTGTTTAACCAGCCCTCTCCACAGGCTCCTGTTCAACCACCCCTCCACGGGCTACTGTTCATCCTGCCCTCCATCATCTACTGTTCATCCTGCCCTCCACGGGGTGGTCCTGTTCATCCAGCCCTCCACGGGGTCCTGTTCATCCAGCCCCAACCGGCTCGATCGATCGGGGTCCTGTTCATCCAGAGGCAACACCATGGGGTCCTGTTCATCCCCCCCACCAGGAACTGTTCATCCAACCCCCCCCCCCACAACGCTGACTGTTCATCCAGAGGCAGCATCGATCGGCTTCAGTTAGCAGTAGTAGCGAAGGAATCGCTTGATCG
>NC_041390.1:77233116-77302466 GCF_002162155.2 Triticum dicoccoides
GCTACTGTTCATCCTGCCCTCCATCATCTACTGTTCATCCTGCCCTCCACGGGGTGGTCCTGTTCATCCAGCCCTCCACGGGGTCCTGTTCATCCAGCCCCAACCGGCTCGATCGATCGGGGTCCTGTTCATCCAGAGGCAACACCATGGGGTCCTGTTCATCCACCCCACCAGGAACTGTTCATCCAACCCCCCCCCCCACAACGCTGACTGTTCATCCAGAGGCAGCATCGATCGGCTTCAGTTAGCAGTAGTAGCGAAGGAATCGCTTGATCGGGTTCAGTTAACAGCCATCGATCGATTGCTCGGGTTCAGTAACGCGTAGCCTGCAGTGCAATCGCTGAGGTTCAGTTAGAGCACAATGGCTCGCTCGGGTTCAGTTAGAGCCAACGCCTCACACACACGCGCGTACGTGTACGAGAGAAACGCGCATCGCTCAGCCCCCGACCTCCCACTGAGGGAGTCCTAGATTAGGGGGTGTTCGGATAGCCGGACTATACCTTCAGCCGGAGTCCTGGACTATGAAGATACAAGATTGAAGACTTCGTCCCGTGTCCGGGAGGGACTTTCCTTGGCGTGGAAGGCAAGCTTGGCGATACGGATATGCAGATCTCCTACCATTGTAACCGACTCTATGTAACCCTAACCCTATCCGGTGTCTATATAAACCGGAGGGTTTTAGTCCGTAGGACAACATACACAACAACAATCATACCATAGGCTAGCTTCTAGGGTTTAGCCTCTTCGATCTCGTGGTAGATCTACTCTTGTACTACCCATGTCATCAATATTAATCAAGAAGGACGTAGGGTTTTACCTCCATCAAGAGGGCCCGAACCTGGGTAAAACTTCGTGTCCCTTGCCTCCTGTTACCATCCGGCCTAGACGCACAGTTCGGGACCCCCTACCCGAGATCCGCTGGTTTTGACACCGACATTGGTGCTTTCGTTGAGAGTTCCTCTATGTCGTCGCCGTCAGGCTCGATGGCTCCTACGATCATCAATAGCGATGCAGTCCAGGGTGAGACCTTCCTCCCTGGATAGATCTTCGTCTTCGGCGGCTTCGCACTGCGGGCCAATTCACTTGGCCGTCTGGAGCAGATCGAAAGCTACGCCCCTGGCTGTCAGGTCAGATTTGGAATTTTAAACTACACGCCTAACATCCGCGGGGACTTGATCTTCGACGGATTCGATCCACTGCCGAGCGCGCCGCACTGCCCCGACGAGCATGATCTAGCTCTGCCGCCGAACAGTGCCCTGGAGGCCGCACCCGCATCAGCTTCGACCCTTAATTCGGAGCCAACTGCGCCGATCGAGGATGGGCGGTTGGACGCCACCTCGGGGGCTGCGATCTCAACGGCGATTGAGCCAAACACCAGCCCCGTACTCTGCAAGACTCGTGACTCCAAGGAGCCGGACTCCTCTCCGGACTCCGAACCCTCCGCGCCCCTGCCGATCGAATCCGATTGGGCGCCGATCATGGAGTTTACTGCCGCGGACATCTTTCAGCACTCGCCTTTCGGCGGTATCCTGAAGACACTGAAGCATCTCTCTTTATCAGGAGAGCCCTGGCCGGACTACGGTCAGCAAGGTTGGGATTCGAACGATGAAGAAATTCAAAGCCCACCCACCACCCACTTTGTAGCCACTGTCGACGACTTAACCAACATGCTCGACTTCGACTTTGAAGACATTGACGGTATGGACGCCGATGAAGGAGATGATGAAGAACCAGCGCCTACTAGGCCCTGGAAAGCCATCTCATCATATGACATATACATGGTGGACACCCCAAAAGAAGGAGATGGCGATGGAACAGCGGAGGATGACCCCTCCAAGAAACAGCCTAAGCGCCGGCGTCAGCAGCGCCGCTCAAAATTCCGCCAAAACAAATACGGTGATTCCAGCACGGGAGATAATAATACTCCGGAAAGTGCCGAAGAAAATCCCCTCTAGCAAGATTTAGCATAGGAGGATGGAGAAATCAGCCCTCATGAGAGAGCGGCAGACAGAGAGGTCGAGGACGATAATTATATGCCTCCCTCCGAAGACGAGGCAAGCTTCAACGACGACGAATTCGTCGTGCCAGAGGATCCCGTCGAGTAAGAGCGTTTTCAACGCTAGCTTATGGCCACGGCAAGAAGCCTCAAGAAAAAACAGCAACAACTTAGAACTGATCAAGATTCGCTAGTCGATAGATGGACTGAAGTCCTTGCGGCCGAAGAGCATAAACTCGAACGCCCCTCCAAGAGCTACCCAAAGCGCAGGTTGCTACCCCGATTAGAGGAGGAAGCACTTGATGCGGCCGACCGGCCACCTCGTGGCCGCGACAGAGAGGCCTCTTGGCCCTCCACTCAAGCCGCACCCCGTACCAAGGCACCGGAATATGCGACGGACTTACGAGATATGTTGGAGGACAAGGCAAGGCAAACAAGATCGATCTATGGATCGCGGGGGCGCCCCACGGCGTGAGACGGTATCCGTCACGCCGGCCACAAATTCGGCAGGGCTGAACACAGTAGACAAAGCTCATTGGAGCTACGTCATGATATATCCCAGTACAGAGGCGCCGCACACCCACTATGCTTCACAGACGAAATAATGGATCATCAAATCCCCGAGGGTTTCAAACCCGTAAACATCGGATCATATGGTGGCACAACAGATCCTGTGGTATGGATCGAGGATTATCTCCTTCATATCCACATGGCCCGCGGCGATGATTTCCACGCCATCAAATACCTCCCACTCAAGCTTAAAGGACCAGCTCGGCATTGGCTTAACAGCTTGCCAACAGGATCAATCAGTTGTTGGGAGGACCTGGAAGCCGCATTCCTCGACAATTTCCAGGGCACTTATGTGCGACCCCCAGACGCCGATGACCTAAGTCACGTAATTCAGCAGCCATAGGAATCAGCCAGGTAATTCTGGACACGGTTCCTAACAAAGAAAAATCAAATAGTCGACTGTCCAGATGCTGAGGCCCTAGCAGCCTTCAAGCACAATATCCGTGACGAGTGGCTGGCCCAGCACCTTGGACAGGAAAAGCCGAAATCTATGGCAGCACTCACGACACTCATGACCCGCTTTTGCGCGGGAGAAGACAGCTGGCTTGCTCGTAGCAACAATATGACCAAGAACCCTGGTAATTCGGACACCAGGGACAGTAGTGGCAGGTCGCGTCGCAACAAGCAGAAGCACCGCATTAACAGCGACAATGCTGAGGATACATCAGTTAATGCCGGATTCAGAGGCTCTAAATCCGGTCAGCGGAAAAAGCCATTCAAAAGGAATCCTAGGGGCCCGTCCAGTTTGGACCAAATACTCGACCGCTTGTGCCAGATACATGGCACCCCCGAAAAGCCGGCCAATCACACCAACAGGGAGTGTTGGGTGTTCAAGCAGGCAGGCAAGTTAAATGCCAAAATTGAAGACAAGGGGCTGCATAGCGATGACGACGAGGAGCCCCGGCCGCCAAACAATAGTGGACAGAAGGGTTTTCCCCCACAAGTGCGGACGGTGAACATGATATACGCAACCCACGTCCCCAAAAGGGAGCGGAAGCGTGCGTTAAGGGACGTATACGCGGTAAAGCCAGTCGCCCCAAAGTTCAACCCATGGTCCTCCTGCCCGATCACCTTTGATCGAAGGGACCATCCCACTAGCATCCGTCATGGCGGATTCGCCGCATTGGTTCTAGACCCAATTATTGACGGATTTCATCTCACTAGAGTCCTTATGGACGGCGGCAGCAGCCTGAACCTGCTTTACCAGGATACAGTGCGGAAAATGAGCATAGATCCCTCGAGGATTAAGCCCACCAAAATGACCTTTAAAGGCGTAATACCAGGTGTAGAGGCCAACTGTATAGGCTCAGTCACATTGAAGTGGTCTTCGGATCTCCGGATAATTTCTGAAGCGAGGAGTTAATCTTGGACATAGTCCCATTCCGAAGTGGTTATCACGCACTGCTCGGGCGAACCGCATTCGCCAAGTTCAATGCGGTACCACACTACGCATACCTTAAGCTCAAGATGCCAGGCCCTCGAGGAGTAATTACGGTCAATGGAAACACCGAACGCTCCCTGTGAACGGAGGAGCACACGGCGGCCCTTGCAGCGGAAGTACAAAGCAGCCTCTCCAGGCAGTTCTCCAGTCTGGCCACTAAACAACCGGACACCGTCAAGCGCGCCCGGAGTAACCTACAACAAGACCGCCTGGCACGATCCGAGCAGGCGTAGCAATGCGGCCCCAACCCCAACCCTCACAAAAAGGCGACGCCAGTACTTCGCGTCCATAACTACGCTCTAGAGATACCATGGGTACAGGGGGAGGGGCACCATCACGGCACGCCAGAAACATGGCTTAAACCGTACCAGGGGCTGCCGATTTTTTAATTTTCTCTTACTTTCAGGACTCCATCCTTCGGAAGGCCTGTTCGGCAGTTCAATTGCCGCACAAATGATGCAAGAACCAGGGAAGCAGAGAAGCCATGCCGCATTACGGAACTCCCAGGTGGTCTCTATCACGAGCAGTATACCTGTTCCGCATACTATTCCGCAGCTTGCCCCTGGAACGGTCATGTTAACTAGTCCAACCTTTCACTTATCACATTATTTGTATCGTTCTGCTTTGATCGCAGCCCTTTTTAATAAACAATGCATAGCTTTCGTCTATTTTTGCATTACCTTTTTTATTTATATATGTTCCTTAACGACATGTTGCACCCGTACACGTTGGTACGGCCAAAATACGCCAGGGGCTTTAGTACCCCTCAATATGGTGTGAGAAGTCCGAACACTTTAACAAGTGCGGCACCCCGAACTTATAGCATTATATGCATCGGCTCCGAATCATGTCTTGGGTCAATAGTTGGGTTTGCCCGGCTCCTTTGTTTTGGTGCCTTACGTTCCGCTATATCGACTAGGAGAATCACTGCGATTGTGCCCCAGTTGAGCGGCGTCGAGCACCTCAGTGGAGAAAGCTAAAACTGACTGTCATGGTGAAGCGAGAGCTGGTCGCTGTTTGAGAGGTTTTTCGAGTCCCTAAAGACTTATGCCGCTTAGGGCTAGGAGCCGGCTCTGTCCAGCCAAGGCATGGATAGCGCCCCGAACTCGGTCTTCCAAATACCAGGGGCTTCGCCGAAATTTAAAATTATAGAACTCTATGGCTAAGTGAGAGTGTTCACGCATTATAGTCCGATTGCCTTGTTCGTTGGGCTGAGCGTCTCCCTCGAAGGACCCAAACATGGGAAAAAGAGCGCTCAGATTTATCCCCGAACACCCCAGCACTAGCGGCACGAGGGAAGAAGCTGACGACTCGCCATCTCTCAGAATTGATAAACAGCCGCACAGAAGGTAATATTTTAAATTCCAACAGCATTGCTTAGCGCACATGAACAAGTTTTCAGCGCACAGGACAAAACGAGCAAGTTTCACTCAAAAATTACATCCCTAGAACATTCATCCGACACAAGGCAGGCACCCTTCAGAACATCCTTATAATAATTCTCGGGCTTGCGATGCTCTTTCCCCGGCGGTGGCCTGTCCTTCACAAGCTTCTCAGCATCCAGCTTGCCCCAGTGCACCTTAGCACGGGCAAGGGCCCTACGGGCACCTTCAATGCAGACGGAGCGCTAGATGACTTCGAGCCTTGGACAGGCCTCCACCAGCCGCCGCACCAGCCCGAAATAGCTCCCAAGCAGAGCCCCTCCAGGCCACAGCCGAACAATGAGGCCCTTCATGGCCTGTTCGGCCGCCTTGTGGAGCTTGACCAGTTGCTTCAGCTGGTCGCTCAGGGGCACGGGGTGTCCGACCTCAGCATACTGAGACCAGAACACCTTCTCTATCGAGCTGCCCTCCTCGGCTCGATAGAATGTGGCAGCATCGGACACACTCCGAGGAAGATCTGCGAACGCTCCTGGAGAGCTCCGGATTCAGGTAAGTAACAAGTAACTCACGTTTATGTGTTTGCTTTGCATAAAGAATTCCTTACCCGCCGCTATCTTCTTCACCTCATCCAACTCCTGGAGGGTCTACTGGGATTCGGCCTTGGTAGACTTGGCATTTTCAACAGCCACCGCGAGCTCGGACACTCGCGTCTTTGAGTCAAGCTCCAAACTCTCATGTTTTTCCATGAGAGTCTAGAGCTCTTGCCGTACCTTGCCAACCTCAGCCTCATACTTCTCCCGCTCGGTGCGCTCCGAGGCCGCCCTCTTCTCGGCCTCGACCAGCGCTTGCTTAAGGGTCGCCACCTCAGACATGGCCCCTATAATAGCTAGGGTAATCCTGTCATTTTTTGCAATTGCACCTTTTTATATATATATTTAAACAAGGTATTTCTTACCTTCATTGTCCTCGAGCTTCTTCTTGGCACGCCCGAGCTCTTGCTCGGACCGCTCGAGGTTCTGCTTTAGCGTGTCCACTTACGCAGTCAGTGCGGCGGACGCAAGCAGAGAAGCCTGCATACGCATATTGACTCCTTTTTGTTAGACTCCTGCGAATTTTATTTGATCCTCTATTCGGCTTTTCTTCCCGAATGCCAAACAGAGCATTAGGGGCTACTATCTATGCGGTAATATTATTTACACATTCTTTACTTACCTCAAAGCCCGTTAAAAGGCTAGTACAAGCTTCAGTTAGTCCACTCTTGGCGGACTGAACCTTCTGGATCACCGCACTCATAATAGTGCGGTGCCCCTCGTCGATGGAGGCGCCTTGGAGCGCCTCCAACAGATTGTCTGGTGCCTCCGGTTGGATGGGGGTCGCCGGCATAGTCGGCTGGCTCCTCTTGGAAGGAGGTCGCCCACCGGACTCTGGAACCTTTGAAGGTTCCGGAGCAGTGTCCGGCCTAGAGCCGGACTTGGAGCCCCGGGGGGTTTCATCCCCTTTACTCCCGGAGTCCGGGAGGTCGCCTTGCGGCGCCTCCAGGACCAACTCTCCCCGGCTTGGAACCTGTTGGGACAACACTTTGGTGTCGTCCATAGGGCGGGGGGAGGAAGCCGTCAGAAGCGAGTTCACATCCGACGAGTCTAGTGAGCCGCTCGACGACACGTCGAGCCGGTCTTTGGGTGGGCTGCATAAACATATTCGACGTAAGGGAAAGTTGTGCAACAAACGAATACTATGAATTACTATGGTATTCGGATACTTATGATTTTGCCAGGGGCTTGGCCCTGGGCAGCCACTCCTCTCCACCGTCGTCGGCGTCGGTGGAGTAGTCCGGAGGAAGGGTTTTCCCCTTCTTGGACCCTCCGGCCTCCCCAGAGAGGGCGGCCTTCCTTTTCTTCTCTCCTCCCGCTAGAGGGGGAGAGGTCTCTTCTTCTTCCTCTTCGTCTTCACGGGAGGAATGCGCCTCGGAACCGTCGGATGATGGATCCGACACCTCCTGGCGCCGGGCACTCTTTCGAGTCCCCGTGGCCTTTTTCGCGGCCTTCTTCTCCGGCACCACACAGGGTGCCGGAACCAGCAGCATCGCCAAGAGAGCGTCCGCTGGGCCTTCGGGCAAAGGAGCCGGACAGTTGATCTGTCCGGACGTCACCTGCCAATCCTGTCAAAGGTAAGGGAGCTTAGATCCCGCATGGAGTCAAACTATGAAAAACTGATACCCTGTAAAAGAAAAAAAACAGCTTACCGCGAGAGCGTGACGCCGCGCACTGAATCCGCGATCCTCGGTAGCGGATGCGGGAGCCTCGACGCCCTTGAAAAGCACCTTCCAGGCATCTTCGTACATCGTGTTGAAGAGCCTGCTCAGAGTTTGGTGCCGCGCCGGGTCGAACTCCCACAGGTTGAAAGCCCATTGTTGACACGGGAGGATCAAGCAGATGAGCATAACCTGGACTACGTTGACAAGTTTGAGCTTCTTGTCCACCAGGGTTTGGACGCATGTTTGGAGTCCGGTCAGCTCTCCTTTTTTACCCCATGACAGGCCCGTCTCCTTCCAGGAGATGAGCCGCGTAGGGGGTCCGGATCGAAACTCGGGGGGTGCGACCCATTCGGCGTCGCGTGGCTCGGTGATGTAAAACCACCCCGATTGCCACCCCTTCAGGGTCTCCACAAAGGAGCCCTCGAGCCATAGGACGTTGGCCATCTTACCCACCATGGCGCCTCCGCACTTCGCCTGGTTGCCGCGCACCACCTTCGGCTTGACATTGAAAGTCTTGAGCCATAGGCCGAAATGGGGGCGGATGCGGAGGAAAGCCTCGCACATGATGATAAACGCCGAGATGTTGAGGACAAAGTTTGGGGCCAGATCGTGGAAATCCAGGCCGTAGTAGAACATGAGCCCCCGGACAAATGGGTGGAGAGGGAAGCCCAGTCTGCGGAGGAAATGGGGGAGGAACACCACCCTCTCATGGGGCCTAGGGTGGTGATGAGCTGCCCCTTTTCGGGAAGCCGGTACGCGATGTCGTTTGATAGGTATCCGGCCTTCCTCCGCTTTTTGATAATTCCCTCCGTGACGGAGGAGACCATCCACTTGCCTCCCGCTCCGGACATGGCTGGAGAAGGTTGAGGTGGGGAGTGCGGACTTGGGCGCTGGAGCTCGAGTGCGCAAGAATGGATAGGTGAAGGAGGAAGAAGGCGTAGGTGAAAAGGTGGATCCTTATCCCCTTATATGGGTGGATGCAACTACATGTCCCCACCAGCCTGGTAAAACTCGCTTATCTCCAAGCGCCGTAATCAATGGCGCACTTGGGTTACCCACGCCCGTATTGATGAGAATCCCGGGATAAGGGGACACGATCTCTGCTTTAACAAGACGTGCCAAGGAAACCGCCTCACATGACGCGCTGAGGTGGGATAATGAAACGACTCGGATAAAGGCTTGGCCATGGTGTGTCACGCTACGGAATACGTCAGCAGATTAGATTTGTGTAAATATTATTCTCTCTACGGCAATATGTGGAAACTTATTTTGCAGAGCCGGACACTATCTTTGTGTTCAAAATCTTCTATGAAGTACTTGGAGGAGGAACCCGCCTTGCAATGCCGAAGACAATCTGCGCGCCGGACTCGTCGTCATTGAAGCCTGGTTCAGGGGCTACTGAGGGAGTCCTGGATTAGGGGGTGTTCGGATAGCCGGACTATACCTTCAGCCGGACTCTTGGACTATGAAGATACAAGATTGAAGACTTCGTCCCATGTCCGGGAGGGACTTTCCTTGGCGTGGAAGGCAAGCTTGGCGATACGGATATGCAGATCTCCTACCATTGTAACCGACTCTATGTAACCCTAACCCTATCCAGTGTCTATATAAACCGGAGGGTTTTAGTCCGTAGGACAACATACACAACAACAATCATACCATAGGCTAGCTTCTAGGGTTTAGCCTCTTCGATCTCATGGTAGATCTACTCTTGTACTACCCATATCATCAATATTAATCAAGAAGGACGTAGGGTTTTACCTCCATCGAGAGGGCCCGAACCTGGGTAAAACTTCGTGTCCCTTGCCTCCTGTTACCATACGGCCTAGACGCACAGTTCGGGACCCCCTACCCGAGATCCGCCGGTTTTGACACCGACACCCACCATAACCGGGAACTCCCCAAAATTTTCCTCCCCCTCGCTTCTACCATGGTTTTTTCCGTCATGGACGGCCCAAAGAATGTCATGCAGCCGCGTCTCCGGCCCGCCCAGGACGAAAAGCCCATTTTCTGTCATGATTTTTTGTCATAGAAGTAGGAGCCCACCACATCTATGATGATATTGGGTTTTGTCACAATTATCATCATAGAAGTGTCATATGTATGACAGAAAAAAATTTCGTTCGGCCCAAAATGTCATGGATGTGTCTTTTTTTTGTAGTGCAGATACCTGTTGAGCCACTAAATCTGAGTCGCCAAGACATCTGACCCGGCTCAAACTCATCTCCTTTGCCACTCGAAGACCATGGAGCAAGGCTTCATACTCTACTGCGTTGTTAGTGCAAGGAAACATCAACCGTAACACATAACAAAATTTGTCACCTCGCGGAGAAGTTAACACAACTCTAGCCCCTGAGCCTTCCAACTGTCTGGACCCATCAAAATGAATAGTCCAATACGTGTTGTCTGGTTTCTCTTCTGGCATCTGCATCTCTGTCCAGTCATTAATGAAGTCAACCAGTGCTTGAGATTTGATCGCAGTACGTGGCACATACTTCAACCCATGAGACCCAAGCTCAATTGCCCACTTGGTGACTCGCCCAGTGGCTTCTCTGTTTTGAATGATGTCTCCCAAAGGAGCAGAGCTCACCATGGTGATTGGATGTCCCTGAAAATAATGCTTAAGCTTCCGGCTTGCCATGAACACCCCATATACAAGTTTCTGCCAATGTGGATATCATTGCTTGGATTCAATTAGCACTTCACTGACATAATAAAGCGGCCGTTGAACCGGATGCTCCTTGCCAGCCTCCTTGCGCACCACCACAATAGCCACACTAATAGCTCGTGAGTTGGCGGCCACGTATAATAGCAGCGGCTCTTTCTCAATTGGAGCAGCCAGGACCGGCGACTCAGCAAGCTGTGTCTTCAGATCCTCAAAAGCAGAGTTCGCATCATCGCTCCAAACAAAAGAATCTGTTTTCTTCATCATCTGATATAGAGGCATTGCCTTCTCCCCTAACCGGCTTATGAACCGGCTTAGAGCAGCAACATGACCCGCCAGCCGCTGAACGTCATTGATGCATGTTGGTTTGGCTAAGGATGTAATTGCCTTGATTTTCTCCGGGTTAGCTTCAATACCTCGGTTGGACACCAAAAAACCCAAGAGCTTGCCGGCTGGGACTCCAAAAACACACTTGGCCAGGTTAAGCATCATTTTGTAGACCCAGAGATTATCAGAAGTCTCTTTCAGATCTGTGACCAAGGTTTCCTCTTTCCTGGATTTTACCACTATATCATCCACATAAGCATGAACATTACGCCCAATTTGATCGTGAAGACAATTCTGCACACACCGCTGGTAAGTCGCCTGGGCACTCTTAAGCCCAAAAGGCATAGACAAATAGCAGAAAGCTCGAAAAGGAGTAATAAAAGCTGTCTTCTCCTGATCCTTGACCGCCATCTTAATCTGATGATAACTGGAATAAGCATCCAAGAAACTCAAACGTGCGCAACCCGCCGTAGTATCAATGATCTGACCAATATGGGGGAGAGCAAAAGGATCAGCTGGACAAGCCTTGTTCAGATCGGTGTAATCTACACACATACGCCAGGTGCCATTCTTTTTGAGTACAAGCACCGGGTTAGCTAACCACTTTGAGTGAAAGACCTCCACAATGAACCCGGCCGCCAAGAGCCGGGCCACCTCTCCTCCAATGGCCTTGCGCCTTTCTTCATTGAACTGTCGGAGAAACTGTCTGACAGGTTTGAACTTTGGATCAATATTAGGAGTGTGCTCAGCGAGTTCCCCGGGACACCCGGCATGTCTGAAGGTTTCCATGCAAAGATGTCCCAGTTCTCATGGATGAACTCGATGAGCGTGCTTTCCTATTTCGGATCTAAGTTTGCACTAATGATGAACTGCTTGGATGAGTCGCCAGGAACAAAGTCAACCATCTTGGTGTCATCAGCTGATTTGAATTTCAACACCGGCTCATGCTCTGTTGTTGGTTTCTTTAATGACGTCATGTCTGCCGGGTCAACATGATCCTTATAAAACTTTAACTCCTCTGTTGCACAAATAGATTCAGCATAGGCGGCATCACCTTCTTCACACTCCAAGGCTATCTTCCGGCTCCCATGTAATGTAATGGTGCCCTTATGACCCGGCATCTTGAGCTGTAAATACACATAACACGGCCGAGCCATGAACTTAGCATAAGCCGGCCGCCCAAACAGAGCATGATATAGGCTTTTGATTTTAACCACCTCAAAGGTTAATTTTTCTGCTCTGGAGTCATACTCATCCCCAAAGGCTACTTTCAGCTCAATCTTACCAACTAGGTATGCCGATTTACCAGGTACCACACCGTGGAAAACAGTGTTGGATTGTTTAAGATTTTTATCAGTCAATCCCATCCGGTGGAACGTCTCATAGTAGAGAATGTTGATGCTGCTGCCTCCATCCATGAGCACCTTAGTGAACTTGTATCGACCAACCTGAGGTGCCACTACCAAGGCCAAGTGACCCAGATTATCAACCCGGGGCGGGTGATCCTCTCTGCTCCACACAATAGGCTGCTCTGACCAATGTAGATAACGTGGAATCACCGGCTCAACGGCATTGACGACCCTCTTGTGAAGCTTCTGGTCCCTCTTACATAAACTAGTGGTGAATACATGGTATTGCCCACTACTCAGCTACTTTGGGTTGCTCTCATAACCGGATTGCTGCTGCTGATTACTTTGGCTGGGTTGTTGATTATATCCTCCTTGGTGACCAGGATAGCCCTGACCGTGAAAACCTTCTCCACCTGAACCGGCACCCGGGCCATGAAAACTGCCTCCTCCTGAACCGCCACCTGGGCCGTGACCTCCATCAAACGCATTTGAATTTTTAAACGCCTTCATGATCGTACAATCTTTCCACAGGTGGGTGGCTGGCTTCTCCCAGGTGTCGTGCTTTGGACAAGGTTCATTTAGTAACTACTCAAGGGTGGGACCTGACCCGCCCGACCGAGGGGGCTGTCTGCCCTTGCACCGTTGATTACCACCCTGTGCATTAGTGGTAGCAACAAACTCATCAGCCTTACATTTATTACCTCCCTGATTTGCCGAGTTATGCTGGCGACCCTTGCCATTGGCGTTCTTCTTTCCCTTCGTTGCCTTTTCTTCGTCAGACACCGGGTCCTTGGTAGTATCAGAATCAGCATACTTGATGAGAGCCGCCATCAACGTTCCCATGTCATTACAGTCACGCTTGAGCCGCCCCAGCTTCTGCTTCATAGGTTCAAAACGGCAATTTTTCTCCAACATCAAGACTGCTGAGCCGGCATCCATCTTATCAGATGAATGTATTATCTCCTTGACCCGGCGCACCCAATGGGTTGTGGATTCACCATCCTCTTGCTTGCAATTGGTCAGGTCCACAATCGACATGGGCTGCTTACACGTGTCCTTAAAGTTTTGGATGAACCGGGCTTTCAACTCCGCCCATGAGCCGATAGAATTGGGTGGCAATCCCTTCAACCAAGTCCGAGCCGTTCCATCATGGTGAAATACTTGGCCATTGCGGCATCGCTGACCTCCAATAACTCCATAGCCATCTCGTAACTCTCAACCCAAGCCCCCGGCTGTAGGCCAACTGTGTAATTAGGCATTTACGAGGCCCCTTGAAGTCCTTTGGCAAACGCTCATTATGTATGGCTGGCACCAAGAAAGGCACGCCTCCGGTTCTTGTGGCCACTCCTGACTCAACCGATGTTGCTGGATAAGCCGGAAAGGTTTGATGAGCCACCTGATCTGCTGCCATTTGAGCTGCTCGTTCTGCCTCTTGACTAATCCTCTCCTGATCCGCCAAGTTAAGGGCTCCAGCCCGCACCGGCTCATGCCTGTATGTCCGGTTGTGGCGTTGAGCATTGCTTGACATATCTGCGGACTCCATATGCCTACTGTAACTCGGGCTCCGGCTTGGGCGAGGAGTTGAATGGATCCTGTCTCGACTGTAGGAGTACTCATCCTATTGTGCCAGAGCAGTTTGAAGAAGTTCTCTTACCCTCCGTGTTTCAACCGCCGCCGATGAGTCGCCTTCCATCGGGAGAGCTGCCAAACAAGCCGATGCTGCGGTGAGGTTTTCCAAAGGGCTGGAGAAGTGACCCGGCGGTGTTGGTACATAATGAGGTGGGGCAGTAATTATACGAGGTGGTTCCATGGCACGCGGCTGAACCGGTGCGTCGGGTGTCGTGATCCGGTTTGCCTCCGGCAGTTTGCTCTCCCCAGCCCCAGGTGTATGGAATAGGTTCCTAGGATCAAGCGTCAGAGGTAGATGTGACTGAGTTTTCTGATGCCTCCTCCTCATGACCTCGTTTGACGCGTTAAGATCCACCGAGAGCCGGAAGGTTTCCGCTTGAAGCTGTTGAGCATGAACATCCAAAGCCGTCCGCTGTGCTGCCATCCTGGCTTCCACTGCGACTAGATTTTCCTTAGCTTGCACCATCTCTTCACGTACGCGTGCCACCTCTGCGTCGTGCTGGGCTTTATCCGCCGGCTCTACCATGGCGGTCAGCAGAGTTGTCAGTTTATCCATGAGGTCCATTAGAATCTGAGCCAGGGGCACGCAGGGTCTCCTGACCCGGCTGCAGCCGACCCGGTAGCTGCTGCTGCCGCTGCTGTAGAATTCTGCCCGGGCTGTGTCCCTGCCATGAAGACACCGGCCCAATTCAGTGGCTCAAGAGGGTCCAGAATACTGCTGCCCTCGGAACAGCCTCTGAGCATGCCGTCTTGTAGCTGGTACAAAGAGTCCGTCTCGCCCGTTGATGATGCAGTATCAGAACAGACGGCTGTCTCACCACCCTCCACCGATCCTTCAGAGTATTCACTGCCGTGGATGCAGCCTACGAAGGCATGTTTCACGACAGATTGAACACGGGTGGTCCTTGCGCGCTGAGCCGTTTCGATGAGGTTGGTGTGGACGTCCGGCTGAGGGCCCGACTCGCCGATCCGGCCGATGAAGGTGAATTCCGCCAAAGGGGACCCGGTACCCGTACTCAATTGAGCTGGCCTCGGGGCTCGAGCCTTCGTCGTCGATGTAGAGCTTGCCGCGACGACTCTTGGTCATCCTGCCCACAGCGTATCCCTTGAGCCCTTCGAAGTTTCCCTTTAAGAACTCAAATCCACCGTGCGCTGGCCCCACAGTGGGTGCCAACTGTCGTGGAATTGTCACGGCAGATGTCCTAGAGCAAGGACTTAGTCGTAGGGCCATCTCACTAGGAAGCTTAAAGGTGTTAATCGGGAGAAAGGACACAAGAGAGTTTTATACTAGTTCGTCCCCTTACGATGAAGGTAAAAGCCTACGTCTAGTTGGGATTGGTATTGCTGAGGTTTCGATCACCAAGAGGCTCAACTCGCCGGCTCGGTTATCGACTTGTTGTTTTCTTCCCCTAAGCCGCCACCGGGTCGTCCCCTTATATACATGGGTTGACGCCTGGTGGCCTACAGAGTCCCGGCCGGCTCATAATCGTGTCCGGCTCGGTGACTTCTTTTACATGCCTTTCTTTACAAGTCTTTCCTTATATGTGGCGGTTCATAATATCAGGCCTTAAACCGCCTTCAGGCCTTTGGGCCTTCTATAAGACTTAATAAACTACAATCTTGAATGTTTACTGGGCTTCTTGCGTAACCCGCCATTGGGGCTGACCCGGCCCCTCCTGGGCGGGTCTCAACTCATAGTAATATCCCCAACAAGCTCCGAGGTTTTGTCATCACAATTTTATCGTTGCAGTTCTAGAATACCCGAGTTTCGCCGACATCAAAAATCTCCTTTATGCAGTTGTTGGTGAGATAACCTCGATGCCACCCAGTACTGGGGCGGGAGTTCGGGAGTATTGCCATAACTCGTATAACGGATGCTTTTCGAAGGTTGAGGTAAATGATTTCCGAAGGTTTCTTGTTTATGTGTTGAAGGATGGATACAACTGGATCTAGGATTTGCTAGTTTTGGGTGAGATATTATGCTTCCCCTGTATCCCCAACACCTTATTGCATAACCAGAAAATTTCGGGAGTTTCATAGGTGGGAATTCATGTAGCTCCAGTATTTCTTCCCGCAGATATTTGGTTTGTGATTGGGTAATCCTTACCAATTATTTGTTCATGTCCGTACCTTGTTGTTTTATTCATCTATCTCTATCTAAGTGGCTTCTCAACTTATGGAAGTGTGATCATTTACTTTGGAATTCATTCGTTCATTCTTGTTCGAATGTTAAGGCTATATGTTGCAATTTCGATCCATTGATTCAACTTGAATATATGTCTGTCAAGATGCTAACGGATGCCAACCTCTTCAGGATGGCTCCTCCAACGCGTCAGAATCCGGAACCTCCGCCACCACCTCCACCACCGGAGGCATGGCAAGCTGTCATGGCCGCCACCAACGCCAACACGCAAATGCTTATGCAACTCTTGCAAGAGCGTAACCAAGGAAATCAAGGCCATGGCAACAATCAAGTTCAGTTTGCTACCCTCAACCAGTTCCTCGCAAACCAGCGGAAGTCTTTCAGTAACTGTGTCGAGGCCACAGACGCTGACAATTGGCTCGTGGATATCTGCAAACATTTTGAGTGTAGCAATGTTAGGCCTGAGGACTTTGTCAAGTTTGCTTCGTTCCAACTCAAAGACCAAGCAGCTGAGTGGTATCAACAATACAAAGATTCCAGAGGAGGTCGTGTGATTACCTAGGATGATTTCCGCCGAGACTTCAAAGCTCACCACATTTCTCAAAGTGTTGCTGAGAGTAAGCGTGAGGAGTTCCGCAATCTGAAGCAAGGCAGCTTGTCTGTTTACCAATACAACATCATGTTTCAGAGGCTCGCTCGCTTCGCCAAACAAGATGTCCCTTATGAGAAGTGCATGATTTTTCAATTCAGAGGTGGCCTCAGAGAAGATCTACAACTATCTCTCGTGCTTTTTGAGCCAAAAAAGTATGATGAATTCTACAACATGGCACTAAAGCAAGAGGCCGCTCAGCTCAAGTGCGATGCATCTAAGAAGAGAGTCAGGGATGCAACTCCTTCTTCTTCTTCAACTCAAGTGGCAGCTAAGCAGCAAAAGTTTTGGTTGCCTCCTCCTCCTCCGTTCCATCAGCCTTATCAGCAGAAGAGCAAAGGTGGCAATGGATCTTCCCACCCACCAAACCCAGGCTATCAGAACAAAGCTTCGTCTCATGCTCCAAGGTCAAGTGCTCCGTATCACCGGTCGCTATCAGAGGTTACGTGCAACAAGTGTCAGCAGAAAGGGCGCTATGCGAACAAATGCTTCAACCAGAGGCGCCTTCCGCCTCCTCCTCCTGTGAGATCTGTCAGCAATGCAGTGGTCAAGCATAATCCCAAGTTTGGAAAGGTCAACATGATGAACACAGCTCAGGCAGAGGACTCTTCAGAAGTAACTCCTGTAAATGATATTCCTGCAAAAGTTCTTTTTGACACTGGTGCATCACTTAGTTTCATCTCAAGACCATTTGCATCTAAGCATGAGTGGGTTTTCCAAGATTTTCCTAGTCCGTTAGCAGTTGTCTCACTGGGTAAATGCATGCACGCAAGCTACATGATTTCGGATGTTTCTATCAAGATGGGCTACTATAAGTTTTTGTCCTCTCCAATTGTTCTTGGTAACTCGGATATTGATCTCATTCTCGGCATGGACTGGCTTTCTAAGCACAAGGCTCAGCTGGATTGTGCCGCCAGGCAGATTCAATTGACACACTTGTCTGAGGATGTGATCATCTATGCCGCTCGTGATGATACCATTCGACTGTTTTCTCTCAATGAGAAGGGTGAGTTGAATGCCATCTCTCAGATTCCAGTCATTTGTGAAATTCAAGACGTCTTTCCAGAAGAGCTTCCAGGAATGCCTCCTCACCGGCCAGTTGAATTCATCATCGATATTGAGCCTGGCACGGAACCTATTTGCAAACGTCCTTACAAGCTTGGACCGAAAGAGTTGAAGGAGCTGAAGAAACAACTCGATGAACAAGAGCGTATGGGTCTGATCCGACCGAGTTCTTCTCCATGTGGTTGTGGTGTTCTTTTTGTCAAGAAGAAAGATGGCACGGACCGACTTTGCATCGACTACCGCCCATTGAACAAGAAGACCATAAAGAACAAGTAGCCACTTCCCAACATCAATGAGCTTTTCGAACAACTCAAATGTGCTCAAGTATTCTCCAAGCTTGACCTCCGTATGGGCTATCATCAGATTCTCATTCGTGAACAAGATAACCCCAAGACAGCATTCAGAACAAGCTATGGTTCCTATGAATACACTGTCATGTCTTTCGGCCTTGTCAATGCTCCTCCAACATTCTCTCACATGATGAACTTCAGCTTCAACCCTTACACAAATGACTTCATCTTGGTATATCTCGATGATATTTTGGTCTTTTCCAAGAACAAAGAGGATCGTGCCAAGCATTTGAGATTGGTGCTCGACAAACTCAGAGAAGATCAGTTCTATGCGAAGTTTTCAAAGTGTGAGTTCTGGCTCGATGAGGTTCTCTACCTTGGGCATATCATCTCCTCCAAGGGCATAGCTGTTAATCCTGAGAAGGTGTCTGCAATTGTGAATTGGGAACCACCTCAGAATGTCAAGCAGCTCTGCAGTTTCCTTGGGCTTGCAAGCTATTGTCAAAGATTCGTTGAGAATTTCTCTAAGATCGTGAAGCCTCTTTCCAACCTCCTCGAGAAGCATGTGAAGTATATCTATACGCCTGAATGTGATGTGGCTTTCAACACCCTCAAAGAGAAGTTAGTCACAGCTCCAGTTCTGACTCCTCCTGATGAATCCAAACCATTCGAAGTTTTCTGTGATGCTTCCCTTCAAGGTCTCGGTGCTTTGTTAATGCAAGAGAAGAAAGTTGTGGCCTATACCTCTCTCCAATTGAAGCCCAATGAAAAGAACTACCCCACTCATGACCACGAGTTGGCGGAAGTTGTCCATGCTCTTTTAACATGGAGACATCTCTTGTTGGGAAGGAAAGTGGACATATTCACTGATCATAAGATTCTCAAGTACATCTTCACTCAACCCAACCTCAACCTTAGGCAGACTCATTGGGTCGAAATGATTCAAGAGTATAATCCGAGTATTGAATATACTCCAGGCAAGGCCAATGTAATTGCTGACGCTTTGAGCAGGAAGGCTTACTGCAACAGTTTGATTCTCAAGCCCTTCCAACCGGATCTTTGTGAAGCTTTCCACAAACTTAATCTTCAAGTTGTTCCTCAAGGATTCCTTGCCAACCTCCAAGTCTCTCCTACTTTGGAAGATCAGATTCGTGAGGCACAACTTCTTGATGCAATGGTGAAGAAGGTGAAGATTGGTATTGCCAAGAGCCAACCCAAGTACAAGTGCTATCGCCTTGATTACAAAGATACTCTATTCTTCGAGGATCGAATTGTTGTTCGTAAAGGTGACCTTCGTAAAGTCATTATGAACGAGGCTCACAATTCACTCCTTTCAATTCATCCTGGAAGTACAAAGATGTACCATGACCTCAAGTAGTCGTATTGGTGGACTCGAATGAAGCGCGAGATTGCTCAGTTCATGAATGAATGTGATGTCTGCAGAAGAGTGAAAGCAGAACACCAACGGCCAGCTGGTCTCCTCCAACCTCTTGCCATTCCAGAATGGAAGTTTGACCATATTGAGATGGACTTCGTGACTGGATTTCCCAAGTCCAAGCGCGGAAATGATGCCATCTTTGTTGTCATCGACAAGCTCACTAAAGTGGCTCATTTTCTTCCTATCAAAGAATCAATCATAGCAGCTCAGTTGGCAGAGCTATATACCTCCAGGATTGTCTCTTTGCACGACATTCCGTAGTTGATATCTTTATATCGTGGAAGTATCTTTACTTCTAAGTTCTAGGATTCCTTTCAGAAGGCCATGGGCACCAACATTCACTTCAGCACATCCTTCCATCCTCAAACCAGTGGACAAGTCGAGCGAGTAAATCAAATTCTTGAAGATATGCTCAGGGCTTGTCTCATTTCCTTCAGTATGAAGTGGGAAGATTGTCTTCCATATGCTGAGTTCTCCTACAACAACAGCTTCCAAGCAAGTTCAGGCAAGGCCCCATTCGAGATTCTCTATGGCAGAAAGTGTCGTACTCCTCTTAATTGGTCAGAGACTGGTGAACGCCAACTTCTTGGCAATGACTTGATCACAAAGGCTGAAGAAATGTGCAAAGTCATTCGTGAAAATCTCAATGCCGCACAATTGCGCCAGAAGAGTTACTATGATGGCAAGCATCGTGACTTGGCTTTCGAGATAGGAGACCATGTCTACCTCCACGTCTCTCCAATGAAAGGTACTCATCGCTTTGGTATCAAAGGGAAGCTTGCCCCTAGATACATGGGTCCTTTCAAGATCATTGGCAAAAGAGGTGATCTCGCCTATCAACTTGAGCTTCCATCCAACTTTGCAAATGTGCATGACGTGTTTCACGTGTCACAGCTTCGCAAGTGTTTCAAGACTCCTGACCGCACCATCAACTTCGAAGAGATTGATCTCCAAGAAGACCTGTCTTATCATGAGCATCCCGTTGCTATTCTTGAAGAAACTGAGCGCAAGACTCGCAACAAGTCTATCAAATTCTTGAAAGTGAGGTGGTCACATCATTCCGACCGAGAAGCCACCTGGGAACGCGAGGACCACCTCCGTTCCGAATATCCGGAGTTCTTTCAGTCCTAGATCTTGGGACAAGATCCTTTCGTAGTGGTGGAGTGTTGTAACGCCACGTATGTAACTTACCATATTTTTACTCCAACTCCTGCCATTTTCGGCTCTAAGTTATGATATTCCCTCGTGGTTGGGTTTTGTCTTCATTTTGTTTTTTTCCATGTCATGCATTTCATATCATGTCATCATGTGCATCGCATTTGCATACGTGTTCGTCTCATGCATCCGAGCATTTTCCCCGTTGTCCGTTTTGCGATCCGACACTCCTATGTCCTCCCGCGCCCCCTTTTGCCTCTTTTCGTGTGTGGATGTTAAACTTTCTCGGAATGGACCAAGATTTGCCAAGCGGCTTTGGTACACCACCGGTAGACCGCCTGTCAAGTTTCGTGCCATTTGGAATTCGTTTGATACTCCAACGGTTAACCGGGGAACCGTAAAGGTCTCGTGTGTGTTGCAGCCCAACACCCCCTCCAAAGTGGCCCAAAACCCATCCAAACCCCCTACATCCTCTCGGCCGTTCGATCACGATCGCGTGGCTAAAAACCGCACTCCATTTGGACTGTCCTAGCTCCCTCTACCTATAAATATGTGCACCCCCTTCAAAATTCCGGATGAAACCCTAGATCTTCCCGTCTCGCCCGCCGGACATGTTCGTCCCAGACCGGACTTAATCGCGGCGCCGTCCGCAACCAGTGAGCGCCTGCCACGTGGCACGCCGCCGCGCCAGCCCGCTGGGCCCAGGCGGGGCCCTCCCGGCCCAGATCGCCTCCGCCCGCGCCCCCGCGAGCTCCCCTCGCCCACGCCGCTCCTCCACGCCGCCGACCTCGCCGCACCGCCGCCTCGCTTCCTCGCCGCCGGCCGCCGCCAGCCGTCGCCAGCCGTGCCGCCGCCCAGCTCCGACCGCGCTGCCCCGCCGCCTCTCCTTCTTCCCCGACCAGATCCGGCGAGGATCCGCCCAGATCCGGCCGGGACCGACGTGCCTGCGCCTCCCCGCCGTCTCCCTCCTCTCCGGCGGCTCTTCAGGCGATCTCCAGTGATCCTCGACGTCTGTGCCGAAGAACCCTAGATCTGGTTCAAGGGGTAAAACTTCCACTAAGTCTTTCCCCCTCACTTTTTCAAGCACTTTTCATCATGCCATAACTCCACATCCGTAGCTCCGTTTTGGGCGTGCCATATATCAAATTGTCCGTTAGGATGTCCTCTTAATTTTATTCCATTGCACCATGCTTGCTTGAGTCCATCCTGATGCCCAAATGACTGTTGCAAGAGTGCTTCATAATGTTAGTTCCTGTTTCTTATCAGTTTATGAGCATTTGTCATTTTTGCCATGATTATTGTGTGTTGCATATGAGCATGAGCTCTACATGTGTTTTGGGCTATGTCATGCCATCTTTACAGGGGTGTATGCCATGTATTTTTGTGATCAATGTGGTGACTAGCACAAGCATGTTGACATTAGTTCACTTGATGAATGGAGAACCCATGCCTATGAGAATGCCAAACTGTTTAAAGAAAAAGTTAAAAGATGGCATGACAAAAGGATACAAAAGCAGAGTTTGAAGGAAATATGCCCTAGAGGCAATAATAAAGTTATTATTTATTTCCTCATATCATGACAAATGTTTATTATTCATGCTAGAATTGTATTAGCCGGAAACATAATACATGTGTGAATACATAGACAAACATAGTGTCAGTAGTATGCGTCTACTTGACTAGCTCATTGATCAAAGATGGTTGAGTTTCCTAGCCATAGACATGAGTTGTCATTTGATCAACGGGATCACATCATTAGGAGAATGATGTGATTGACATGGCCCATTTCGTTAACTTAGCACTTGATCATTTAGTTTATTGCTATTGCTTTCTTCATTACTTATACATGTTCCTACGACTATGAGATTATGCAACTCCCGGTTACAGGCAGAACACTTTCTGTGCTACCAAACGTCATAACGTAACCGGGTGATTATAAAGGTGCTATACAGGTGTCTCCGATGGTGTTCGTTCAGTTGGCATAGATCGAGAATAGGATTTGTCACTCCAATTGTCGGAGAGGTATCTCTGGGCCCTCTCGGTAATGTACATCACTATAAGCCTTGCAAGCAATGTGACTAATGAATTAGTTACGGTATGATGCATTACGGAACAAGTAAAGAGAATTGCCGGTAACGAGATTGAACTAGGTATTGAGATACCGACGATCGAATCTCGGGCAAGTAACATACCGATGACAAAGGGAACAACGTATATTGTTATGCGGTTTAACCAATAAAGATATTCATAGAATATGTAGGAACCAATATGAGCATCCAGGTTCCGCTATTGGTTATTGACCGGAGACGTGTCTCGCTCATGTCTACATAGTTCTCGAACCCGTAGGGTCCGCACGCTTAAAGTTCTGTGACGATCGGTATTATGAGTTTTTGTGTTTTGATGTACCGAAGGTAGTTCGGAGTCTCGGATATGATCACGGACATGAGGAGGAGTCTCGAAATGGTCGAGACATAAAGATCGATATATTGGACGACTAAGTTCGGACACCGGAAGTGTTTCGGGAGGTTTCAGAAATATACCGGAGTATCGGGGGGTTACCAGATCCCCCCGGGGAGTATATTGGGGCTAATGGGCCTTAATGGGAGAAGAGGAGGGGCGGCCAGGGCAGCCGCGCGCCCCCTCCCTCTCTACTCTGAATTGGACAAGGAGGGGGGCACTCCCCCTTTCCTTCTCTTCTTCTCTCCTTTCCTCTCCTACTCCTACTCCTACTTGGAAGGGGGGAGTCCTACTCCTGGTGGGAGTAGGACTCCTCATGGGGCGCTCCATAGGAGGCCGTCCCCCTCCCCCTCCTCCACTCCTTTATATACGGGGAGGGGGCACCTCTTGAAGACACAAAAATTGATCATTGATCTTTTAGCCGTGTGCCGTGCCCGCTCCACCATAATCAACCTCGGTCATATCGTAGCGGTGCTTAGGCGAATCCCTGCGTCGGTAGCTTCATCAACACCATGTCACAGCCCTAGAATTTGCTTGTCATTAGTTGCATTAAGGCATTCATGTCATCATGTTTAAATTTCTCAGAAAGTTGAAATGGGGATGACAAACCCTAGCACCAAAAATTAAATCAAATAGGGTCAGCCTTAAGCCTTTTCAATAAACCCAAAATGCCTTTAAAAATGTTCATCATTTTCAGAAAAGGTTAAAACCTCTGAAAAAAATGATGCACATGTTTCAAGGTCATTCATGGATTTTTGAATTAAATCATATCATATTTCAATTTGGGCATTTAAACACTATAAATAATTTAAATGCTCAAATAATGCTGAATTTAAATGTGGACCACTGGAATAATCCATAGAGTGCCCACAAATTATTGTAGCATTTTACAAAATGCTTTAGTATTTTTACTAAAGCCAAAACAACAGCAGAAAAATAGAAAACAGAAGAAAAATAGAATAGGAAGGAAACCCACCTAACTTACCTGGCAGCCCATCCGCAACCCAACACTGTGCAGCCCAGCAGCAGCCCAGCCCACCGCAGCCGCCACCGTCTTCAACCTCCTGCCAGTAGGTAGGAGGGCGTGTGCCCGACACGTGCGCGCACGCGCCGGCCACCTCCTGCTTGCCTGCACGCCGCTGGCTTCACCCGAGGGCGCCACGCACCCTCCCTCGACCCTTTGCACCTCCTCCCTCCTCGTAGCTCTCTCCCCTCCCCTCGCTCTCCCGAAGCCGAGCGGAGCTCGTCGCCGCCATACGCCGTAGACGCGACCTCCGTGCTCCCCTCGCCTCCCCGACGTGTCCACGAGCATCGCCATGCCTCCCTCATCCTCTTCGTCCGGCCACGCCTCACCGGAGGCCTTGCATCGACGCCATCTTCATCGTCTTCGTCGCCAGCCACCGGAGATGCCTCTCGCCGCCCCGCTTGCTCCGGTGCTTCCCCGAGCATGCCGAGGCCACTTCTGAATCCACCGTGAGCCCCTGCCCCTAACCCCCCTCCTCTGCGCCTCGGTTGCGCCCCCTAGCAACCATCTCCATCGAGCCCGAGCACTCTGCTCCGCCGGCGACGCCGTCGACGTGGCCACAGCCACGCGGGCTTGAAACCGAGCGCGTCACCGCGTTTGCCACACTCCCACGAGGCCATAGCCCCTCTCCATGCCCCTGTTGTGCATCCCAGCGCCGAACCCGAGCACGCTTGAGCTCCGGCCGCCGCGGCCGAGCTCCCCGCCGTCGCCTTCAGCCGCCCCAGGCCCGGCTGGCGCCACCATCCGACGCGCACTGGTCTGGGCTCTCGAACGAGCCCAACCACGCTGCGAACGGGGCCCCAGAGCCCGTTCCCACGGCCCGCCGCCGCGTCTGGTCATCGCCGACGGCTAAACGCCGGTGGTTTAGCCCCGGTTGACCAGGGGTTTGACCTCCCCTGATGTGTGGGCCCATGCGCCTGTCTAATTAGTGTTAGGTTTAGTTAGTGTTAATTAACTTAGCTAATTAGATGAGCCACTGACATGCGGGCCCGCCCTGCTAATTACCCTAGAATTAGGACTAACAAAAATTAGTTAGTCTAATGACACTGACACGCGGGACCCACTGGTCAGGTTTGACCCAGACCAGCCCCTGTTGACCTGCTGATGTCAGCATGACCTGATGCTGACGCAGTAATACATTTCCTAGATATATTAATAATTCAGAAATTCCAGAAAATAGTTAAAACTTCTAAAAATCATAGAAAATAATCTATAACTCAGAATGAAATAATTTATATATGAAAAATTATCAAAAAAATTCAAGGAATCTGTTTATGGCATTTCCATGCATGTTAGAACAATTTATGGCTGCTGTTTAGGCCAATTCATATAAATGGAATTTAAACTCTCACATATGGAGTTTGAATTTGAACATAGGGTTCAAACCAACTCCATTTAACATGTTGCTAGTTGCATTAGCTCAAACCACAGCATATTGACATGTCATGATCATGCATCATATTGTGCATTGCATTGATTGTGTTTCTTTCTCTGTTGCCGGTATTTGTCCCCTCTCGATAGACGTGGTTTCGATGATGAGATCGATGACACCGATGAAGAACTATATTATCTTCAGGAGTGCCAGGCAAGCTAAACCCCCTTGTTCATTCCGATACAATCCCACTCTCTCGCTCCTGCTCTCTTTTACTACATTAGGACAACAACGATTCAACTGTTACATGCTGCGGTAGTTGAACCCCTTTCCTCTGCATGACCTGTCATTGCCACAGTAAATAGATGAAACCCACTAGCATGAGTAGGAGTTGTTTGAGACCTGATGTGCCTACTCATTCACGCTTGTTTGTCATGCCTGCTATTGCATAGAGTTGTGTCGGGTCTGATTCATCAGGAATGAATCGGAGGTGTGTAAACATGTCCTACTGTGTGTGAGCTAAGTGTGTGAACACGTTTTGGTAAAGATAGCGGTGAGAGGCCATGTAGGAGTACATGGTGGGTTGTCTCGTTGAAACCGTCCTCAGGAACTGAGTTCTGTGTCTGTGATCCATGAACAGCTAGTACCACTCATTCGGATCATTAATTGACCCTCTCGGCTTCTTAATCACCCTTGTACTCTGTCCAGGAGTTGAAACTAGTTTCTGGTGTTTATAGGTTATGTGTTGGCGGTCGTGCGTAGCGCTAACCCTAGGGGTGGGCTATGATGCGGTAGATACACCGTGGCACGGTGTACCGGGCGCTCGTTTAGTGTCTCGGGAACCCTGTTCACATCGTTCGGGGCCGTATGTGGAAACCTTGGCCGGACTCCCTGCGGATGGAACCTGGATAGGCAATAAACCTGGACTAGAGACTTAAGTGTTTAGGTAGGCCGTGGCCGACACCCTCGTTGGGCTTCCGCTTGAAGTTTGCCGAGTACATGTCGTGTAAACGACGGTAAGTGGTGGGAGCGTGTGTGAAGAAGTACACCCCTGCAGGGTTATCAATATCTATTCGAATAGCCGGATTCCTCGGATATGGAAACTTGGACCCCTTGCATAGTTCATAGACAAGTGAAAGTGGATACTCTAAAACTCGCAATATAAGTGTGAGTGCTATGGATGGCCTTCTCGTAGGGAGACGGGAGCGGTTCCATAGTGGTGTATTGAATGGTGAATATGTGGACTTGTGTGCGCCACCTCAAAAGAGTTGCTTGTAGTCATAGTTCAGGTTAGCCACTGAGTCAAAGCTGGCTTGCTGTACTTAAAATCCACCACCCCCCTTGTTGCTACCGATGCATATGTAGCTAGTTCTGATGTAAGTCTTGCTGAGTACCTTTGTACTCACGTTTGCTTAATTTATGTTTTGCAGAGAGACTTCAGTCTCGCTAGTAGTTCCGCATGGACCTCGACATTTAGCTTGATACCTCAGCTACGATCTTGTGCCCTCGGCAGGATCTGGTAGATAGTCAGGCTTCTTAGCTTTTTTTCCATTTGTAGATGTCTGTACTCAGACATGTTAAGCTTCCGCATGTGCTTCATTTGTATACTATGATTGTTGGGTCATGAGACCCATGTTTGTAATATCTCGCTCCTTGGAGCCTACTGAATAAATACTTGAGTTGTAGAGTTATCTTGTGATGCCATGTTGTATTTACACATATCGAGCATATTGTGTGTATGATTGAAATGCTTGGTATGTGTGGGATCCGACAATCTAGTTGTTTATCCTTGGCAGCCTCTCTTATGGGAAAATGTAGTCTAGTGCTTCCATGAGCCATAGTAGTCCGCTACAGCCCGGTTCACCGGAGTCCTGCTAGCCCAGCACTACTGCTCAGGACACTTGACTGGCCGGCATGTGTTTCACTTCATTCCTGTGTCTGTCCCTTCGGGGAAATGTCACGGGGTGACATCCGGAGTCCTGCCTAGCCTGCTACAGCCCGGGTTCCCAGAGTCCTGTTAGCCCAGTGCTACAGCCCGGATTCACACGCTGCTGACCGACATGCTCGATGTGATTCATGTATGCCTGTTCCCATAGGTTAGTGCCACTTTGGGTTCATGACTAGCCATGTTGGCCTGGGTTCTCTGTCATATGGATGCTAGCGACACTATCATATACATGAGCGAAAAGGCGCAAACAGTCCCGGGCCATGGTAAGGCGACACCCGTGGGAATACCGTGCGTGAGGCCGCAAAGTGATATGAGGTGTTACCGGCTAGATCAATGTGACTTGGAATCGGGGTCCTGACAGCTTTGGTATCAGAGCCTGACTGCCTGTAGGATTACCAAGACAAACTGGTCGAAGTTGAGTCTAGAAATGCTTTAGTTATATAAGGGAATTGATTGTGGGATGGAACGTAAGGCTCTTTTTACTTCTTATATCTCATGCCCTCTGATCTGAGTCACCCTCTTCCTTTCTACGGGGTTAAGAAACTAGGCCTTCTCATCTATCTATCAGGATGACGTGTTACTAACGCGTTGACTTATAGGATTGATGGATTCATGCCGCAGTTCAGTTTCCAGTACTTCCGTGTGTTCATAATTGGTCCTGGAACCTTGATATTGTGATGTTGAGTGGTTATGCCACCATTTTGCAGGATGTCTCAAATCTTTTTGAGCTGTCCGAGTCATCCCAGGTTTCTAAGTAGTCTGATGCATTTGCAAACCCCTTCCTCCTGTTCCTGATGTCCATTTGGGCCAGATTAATCACACTAATCGGTGAGTTGAGGTACTCTGTTGCCTCGACATATATGTTGAAGCTATTACTATGACCCTAGGTGTTTTAGGGAGTCACCTAGTAATCTAGCCATGTTTTGTGTTCCCGGTGTGAAGATTCTGGCCACCATTCTTGAAGGCATCCCGTGATGCCATTTAGTAGTAGGTATTCTACTCCTGGGTTTTGAACCCGAGATTCACCCTACGTACCTCATGTAGATAGTGTTTGCTAGTTCCTTTAGGATATTAGTAACCTTGCGACAGTCCTCGAGGTCCGTGGTATTTCTTTCTTCCAAATACTAAGAACCACTTATGGCAGAAGTTTCTTGGATCAAAAGATCACAACCAGAGTGCTCTAGATGAGTTCTCCATTCTGCATTGTGAATCTACCAGTCCTACCTTTCTGCATGGGTTATCCGGAAGAAATAACATGCTAATCCATGCATCCATAACTCAGAAAAATTATATGTTCCTTTGAGTTGTCCCTCTTTAGTTTTATTCTGAACCTCGTCCATCAATTGTTGGTCAAGAGTAGTTGTGCATTGGTGTTATCGATGCCTATTATTCATGTGATATGTCAATCCATTCCATTCTGGAATGACTAGGAGAAACAAACTCCAGTACCTCATCCATATCCAGGATTGGGTCAAAGCAGTTGTATTCCGTAGATCAAAGTGCCAATCCAGCTTTTGATTCTGTTCAACCCTTAAGTATTGCCCTCTTTATGTCAGGAATATCATAGGAATTGCACAACCTCCTATGAACCCTTGATACAATGATACTTCTCGCCATCATTATTCATTCCTCGGTTCCGTGTTGTTGTAACCGAAATGCCGACAAGTGAATTGCGATGTGTGAAATCAATACTCCAAGCAACTTGTTGCTTTGTAGTAAATGGACAATATTCTCATTCTTAGCGTGTTGGTTCTTGAATCACCATCCTAGGACTGATCGTGCTACCTAGTCCTTATTTCTGGTGCACTCCTCGATCAATGGGTTAGGATTTTGCAAAACCCTTGCTCTTTTGATCATATCGTATTGCCCTGAAAAGCAAGATTGTTCTCGAGCTTAGTAACATATCGGTGGTTCATGATTTTCCGAAGATCTTCTCGGAAGTATTACCTGGCTGTCACCTGACCGCTATGTTGAGTTCGTGATCAAGTTGGTTTTCTTATAAATCACCGTTTCTCCAAGAATTTGTGTTGGATATCCCTGAGCTAGTTGGTTGAGCTAAACAACAACTTGGAGAGTTGGAAGATAAAAGGCTTTGCCGAATTTGGTTCTTTCTAAAGGGATATCTTTGTGTTTGTGTGTGTACTAAAGAAAGATGATATCTTCACCAATTGGTCCTCGTGATCAGTTGTTGGATCTATTGCCTTGTCAAAACCTTGACTTGAGTATGGACTATCGTCAAGTCAAATCAGAACCAACGATGTTCGTAATGTTGTCTTTCCCGTGGTTGATCCCTCGAGCATACACCATTACCTCTTTTGGTCTGACCAATACTATCATCGTGTTCACATGATGGTGGAAGTCCAGTGATATGGAAATTCCGATGAGTTGTTGTTTTTTTGAGAGTGCCCGATGAGGTGTTGTTGAGTCCATCAACAACATTTTGTCTCCCCCATGATTCATGTTGAACATCAACCTAGTGTTGGAAAACTTGTAAGCAATGCCGTCGTGTCCCGTTCATGAAGCATATGTTGGATGGAAGAAGTGACTTCCTCGAATTCATGTGCACTTGGTGCAAGTTGCCGCCGTGAGTTTGAGAAAGATTGTTTTCTTTTCCCTTGGAATCATCTCAAATCAGTCATGCATACGTGCGAAGTATTCTATGGTTTGGTAGATTAATTACCTCCACTCCATATGTGTTCCTAGCACACCAAGCCACTGATTGACTTGTTCAAGGAAAAGGAGTCTATGCTTGGGATCTAATCCATGGACTTGCGTAAAGACTTCAAAATCCTTGATGATGGTTCCCCAGCTGAACTCGATAGTATTTTACTATAAGACTACTACGTGGTCATGCTCATCTTGGATAGCGTGTTCACAAGTTTGTAGCAGAACCGGCTCATGTTTTGGAGCTTGCTATTGCAGTTCATTCCCCGAGAATCTCACAACGTCATCTCGTCAAATTGTGTTGCAAATTCTCATTTTCTTTCTAGACTGGATGGGTCTGGAATATCCTAACACCAACCAAATCGGAGTCTCAGGCAGATATGATGGTTGGAACGTACTCCAAGAACTATATTGTTGGTCTCTCTGTAACCGGTAACGTGGATGTCGTGGCCAACACACCTAGCCGGAAGGCCTATTATTGTAGTATCATGGTTGAAGAAGTTGGTCACCTCCCCATAAGGATCTCGCAGGATCTGCCTCTGTAGTTATTCCTTATGGATTCTTGAGCTTCCGAAGTTCGACCTTTTACTTGATGTTCTAGATATCAAAGCATATCTATGAATGGATTACGCTAGAACATCGAGGAGAACATTAGAAATGGAGTGCTAAATGTCTCTCAGTCGATCGTCTAGATTCTGTTCCCTTAGCCTCGCTAAGGAAAGATCTGAGAAGGTGTTATCTTCCTTTGTATCCGCATCATCCATCACTAGTCATCATGGTAGTATGTCGTGTTGCCAGGATCCTTGCCATGGATGTTGGTAGAACCTTGATGAATATGGAAATGCTCAATTTCTTGAGAGCACGCGTAAGCAAAATCATCCCTTGCGTTGTCTTCAACAAGGTAGTCAACATCATCCATCCTAGTCCGAGTACGCCATCTCTTCGAGCTATCTCAAACGATCATCCGTAAATTGCCTTAAGCTGGTATGAAGAGTTTCAATGATCGTTATATCAAAATTTATTCTTTTTGCCACTTAAGGGAATAGCTCTATTATTCACCTTCTCTGAGGTGCCCCATTAGGTAATCATGGCAACTTATCTCCTCGCCGCTTTGACACTCACTCACCATCTCACCTAAGCGCGGGATTGTTGCCTACCAATTTGGACCTTCGTCATATGTCCCTCTACATCCCTTTTGATATGTATGTTTCGTGTCTCAGCTCAAGAGATGTTTTATATCTCACCCCAAGAGTTGATCTTGAGTTGCCGGATCTTCGAGAAGATCGATTCATGTAGAGTTCCTGTCCGTTGTCATCGTGTTGGATGCAGATCTCGAAAGAAAGGACGCCAAGATCGATCTGAAGCAATGGATCATGAAGATCATGTTAGTTTGTGCCCTCTGTCTACTTACCTCACGTCTTGAATCTCAGGGCGAGATTCTTGTTTAGTGGGGGTGAGTTGTCACAGCCTTAGAATTTGCTTGTCATTAGTTGCATTAAGGCATTCATGTCATCATGTTTAAATTTCTCAGAAAGTTGAAATGGGGATGACAAACCCTAGCACCAAAAATTAAATCAAATAGGGTCAGCCTTAAGCCTTTTCAATAAACCCAAAATGCCTTTAAAAATGTTCATCATATTTAGAAAAGGTTAAAACCTCTGACAAAAAATGATGCACATGTTTCAAGGTTATTCATCGATTTTTGAATTAAATCATATCGTATTTGAATTTGGGCATTTAAACACTATAAATAATTTAAATGCTCAAATAATGCTGAATTTAAATGTGGACCACCAGAATAATCCATAGAGTGTCCACAAATTATTGCAGCATTTTACAAAATGCTTTAGTATTTTTACTAAAGCCAAAACAGCAGTAGAAAAATAGAAAACAGAAGAAAAATATAATAGGAAGGAAACCCACCTAACTTACCTGGCAGCCCATCCGCAGCCCAACACTGTGCAGCCCAGCAGCAGCCCAGCCCACCGCAGCCGCCACCGTCTTCAACCTCCTGCCAGTAGGCAGGAGGGCGTGTGCCCGACGTGCGCACGCACGCGCCGGCCACCTCCTGCTTGCCTGCACGCCGCTGGATTCACCCGAGGGCGCCACGCACCGTCCCTCGACCCTCTGCACCTCCTCCCTCCTCACAGCTCTCTCCCCTCCCCTCGGTCTCCCAAAGCCGTGCGGAGCTCGTCGCCGCCATATGCCGTAGATGCGGCCTCCGTGCTCCCCTCGCCTCCCCGACGTGTCCACGAGCATCGCCACGCCTCCATCGTCCTCTTCGTCCGGCCACGCCTCGCCGGAGGCCTTGCATCGACGCCGTCTTCATCGTCTTCATCGCCGGCCACCGGAGATGCCTCTCGCCGCCCCGCTCGCTCCGGTGCTTCCCCGAGCACGCCGAGGCCACCTCTGCATCCACCGTGAGCCCCTGCCCCTAACCCCCCTCATCTACGCCTCGGTTGCGCCCCCTAGCCGCCATCTTCACCGAGCCCGAGCACTCTGCTCCATCGGCGACGCCGTCGATGTGGCCACAGCCACGCGGTCTCGAAACCGAGTGCGTCTCCGTGTTTGCCACACTCCTAGGAGGCAGTAGCCCCTCACCACGCCCCTGTTGTGCATCCCAGCATCGAACCCGAGCACGCCCGAGCTCCGGCCGCTGCGGCCGAGCTCCCCGCCATCACATCCGGCCGCCCCAGGCCCGGCTGGCGCCACCAACCGACGCGCGCTGGTCTGGGGTCTCGAACGAGCCCAACCATGCTGCGAACGGGGCCCCAGAGCCCGTTCCCGTGGCCCTCCGCCATGTCTGGCCATCACCGGCGGCTAAACGCTGGTGGTTTAGCCCCGGTTGACCAGGGGTTTGACCTCCCCTAACGTCTGGGCCCAGGCGCCTGTCTAATTAGTGTTAGGTTTAGTTAGTGTTAATTAACTTAGCTAATTAGATGAGCCACTGACATGCGGGCCCGCCCTGCTAATTACCCTAGAATTAGGACTAACAAAAATTAGTTAGTCTAATGACACTGACACGCGGGACCCACTGGTCAGGTTTGACCCGGACCAGCCCCTGTTGACCTGCTGACGTCAGCATGACCTGATGCTGACACAGTAATACATTTTTTGGATATATTAATAATTCAGAAATTCCAGAAAATAGTTAAAACTTCTAAAAGTCATAGAAAATAATCTATAACCTAGAATGAAATAATTTATATATGAAAAATTATCAGAAAAATTCAAGGAATCTGTTTATGGCATTTACATGTATGTTAGAATAACTTATAGCTTCTGTTTAGGCCAATTCATATAAATGGAATTTATACTCTCACATATGGAGTTTGAATTTGAACCTAGGGTTCAAACCAACTCCATTTAACATGTTGCTAGTTGCATTAGCTCAAACCACAGCATATTGACATGTCATGATCATGCATCATATTGTGCATTGCATTGATTGTGTTTGTTTCTCTGTTGCCGGTATTTGTCCCCTCTCAATAGACGTGGTTTCGACGATGAGATCGAACCGATGAAGAACTATATTATCTTCAGGAGTGCCAGGCAAGCAAAACCCCCTTGTTCATTCCGATACAATGCCACTCTCTCGCTCCTGCTCTCTTTTACTGCATTAGGACAACAACGATTCAACTATTACATGCTGCGGTAGTTGAACCCCTTTCCTCTGCATGACCTGTCATTGCCATAGTAAATAGATGAAACCCACTAGCATGAGTAGGAGTTGTTTGAGCCCTGATGTGCCTACTCATTCATGCTTGTTTGTCATGCCTGCTATTGCATAGAGTTGTGTCGGGTCTGATTCATCGGGAATGAATCAGAGGTGTGTGAACATGTCCTACTGTGTGTGAGCTAAGTGTGTGAACACGTTTTGGTAAAGGTAGCGGTGAGAGGCCATGTAGGAGTACATGGTGGGTTGTCTCATTGAAACCGTCCTCAGGAACTGAGTTCTGTGTCTGTGATCCATGAACAGCTACTGCCACTCATTGGGATCCTTAATTGACACTCTCGGCTTCTTAATCACCCTAGTACTCTGTCCAGGAGTTGCAACTAGTTTCTGGTGTTTGTAGGTTATGTGTTAGCGGCCGTTCGTAGCGCTGACCCTAGGGGTGGGCTATGTTGCGGTAGATACACTGTGGCACGGTGTACCGGGCGCCCGTTTGGTGTCTCGAGAACCCTGTTCACATCGTTCGGGGCCGTATGTGGAAACCTCGGCCGGACTCCCTACGGATGGAACCTGGATAGGCAATAAACCTGGACTAGAGACTTAAGTGTTTAGGTAGGCCGTGGCCGACACCCTCGTTGGGCTTCCGCTTGAAGGTTGCCGAGTACATGTCGTGTAAACGACGGTAAGTGGTGGGAGCGTGTGTGAAGAAGTACACCCCTGCAGGGTTATCAATATCTATTCGAATAGCCGGATTCCTCGGATATGGAAACTTGGACCCCTTGCATAGTTCATAGACAAGTGAAAGTGGATACTCTAAAACTCGCAATATAAGTGTGAGTGCTATGGATGGCCTTCTCGTAGGGAGACGGGAGCGGTTCCATAGTGGTGTATTGAATGGTGAATATGTGGACTCGTGTGCGCCACCTCAAAAGAGTTGCTTGCAGTCGTAGTTCAGGTTAGCCACTGAGTCAAAGCTGGCTTGTTGTAGTTAAACTCCACCACCCCCCTTGTTGATACCGATGCATATGTAGCTAGTTCTGATGTAAGTCTTGCTGAGTACCTTTGTACTCACGTTTGCTTTATTTATGTTTTGCAGAGAGACTTCAGTCTCGCTAGTAGTTCCGCGTGGACCTCGACGTTTAGCTTGATACCTCAGCTACGATCTTGTGCCCTCGGCAGGATCTGGTAGATAGTCAGGCTTCTTAGCTTTTTTCCATTTGTAGATGTCTGTACTCAGACATGTTAATCTTCCGCATGTGCTTGATTTGTATACTATGATTGTAGGGTCATGAGACCCATGTTTGTAATATCTCGCTCCTCGGAGCCTACTGAATAAATACTTGAGTTGTAGAGTTATGTTGTGATGCCATATTATATTTACACATATCGAGCATATTGTGTGTATGATTGAAATGCTTGGTATGTGTGGGATCCGACAATCTAGTTGTTTATCCTTGGCAGCCTCTCTTATGGGGAAATGTAGTCTAGTGCTTCCATGAGCCATAGTAGTCCGCTACAGCCCGGTTCACCGGAGTCCTGCTAGCCCAGCACTACTGCTCAGGACACTTGACTGGCCGGCATGTGTTTCACTTCATTCCTGTGACTGTCCCTTCGGGGAAATGTCACGGGGTGACATCCGGAGTCCTGCCTAGCCTACTACAGCCCGGGTTCCCGGAGTCCTGTTAGCCCAGTGCTACAGCCCGGATTCACACGCTGCTGACCGACATGCTCGATGTGATTCATGTATGCCTGTTCCCATAGGTTAGTGCCGCTTTCGGTTCACGACTAGCCATGTCGGCCAGGGTTCTCTGTCATATGGATGCTAGCGACACTATCATATACGTGAGCCAAAAGGCGCAAACGGTCCCGGGCCATGGTAAGGCGACACCCGTGGGAATACCGTGCATGAGGCCGCAAAGTGATATGAGGTGTTACCGGCTAGATCGATGTGACTTGGAATCGGGGTCCTGACAGCTTTGGAATCAGAGCCTGACTGCCTGTAGGATTACCAAGCCAAACTGGTTGAAGTTGAGTCTAGAAATGCTTTAGTTATATAAGGGAATTGATTGTGGGATGGAATGTAAGGCTCTTTTTACTCCTTATATCTCATGCCCTCTGATCTGAGTCACCCTCTTCCTTTCTACGGGGTTAAGAAACTAGGCCTTCTCATATATCTATCAGGATGACGTGTTACTAACCCGTTGACTTATAGGATTGATGGATTCATGCCGCAGTTCAGTTTCCAGTACTTCCATGTGTTCATAATTGGTCCCGGAACCTTGATATTGTGATGTTGAGTGGTTATGCCACCATTTTGCAGGATGTCTCAAATTTTTTGGAGCATTTTACAGCTGATATGCTGTCCGAGTCATCCCAGGTTTCTAAGTAGTCTGATGCATGTGCAAACCCCTTCCTCCTATTCCCGATGTCCATTTGGGCCAGATTAATCACACTAATCGGTGAGTTGAGGTATTCTGTTGCCTCGACATATATGTTGAAGCTATTACTATGACCCTAGGTGTTTTAGGGAGTCACCTAGTAATCTAGCCATGTTTTGTGTTCCCGGTGTGAAGATTCTGGCCACCATTCTTGAAGGCATCCCGTGATGCCATTTAGTAGTAGGTATTCTACTCCTGGGTTTTGAACCCAAGATTCACCCTACTTACCTCATGTTGATAGTGTTTTCTAGTTCCTTTAGGATATTAGTAACCTTGCGACAGTCCTCGAGGTCCGTGGTATTTCTTTCTTCCAAATAGTATGAACCACTTATGGCAGAAGTTTGTTGGATCAAAAGATCACAACCAGAGAGCTCTTGATGAGTTCTCCATTCTACATTGTCAATGTGCCAGTCCTACCTTTCTGCATGGGTTATCCAGAAGAAATAACATGCTAATCCATGCATCCATAGCTCAGAAAAATTATATGTTCCTTTGAGTTGTCCCTCTTTATTGTATTCTGAACCTCGTCCATCAATTGTTGGTCAAGAGTAGTTGTGCATTGGTGTTATCGATGCCTATTATTCATGTGATCCGTCAAGCCATTCCATTCCGGAATGACTAGGAGAAACAAACTCCAGTACCTCATCCATATCCAGGATTGGGTCAAAGTAGTTGTATTCCACAGATCAAAGTGCCAATCCAGCTTTTGATTCTGTTCAACCCTTAAGTATTGCCCTCTTTATGTCAGGAATATCATAGGAATTGCACAACCTCCTATGAACCCTTGATACAGTGATACTTCTCGCCATCATTATTCATTCCTCGGTTCCGTGTTCTTGTAACCAAAATGCTGAAAAGTGAGTTGCGATGTGTGAAATCAATACTCCAAGCAACTCGTTGCTTTGTAGTAAATGGACAATATTCTCATTCTTAGCGTGTTGGTTATTGAATCACCATCCTAGGACTGATCGTGCTACCTAGTCCTTATTTCTGGTGCACTCCTCGATCAATGGGTTAGGATTTTGCCAAACCCTTGCTCTTTTGATCATATCGTATTGCCCTGAAAAGCAAGATTGTTCTCGAGCTTAGTAACATATCGGTGGTTCGTGATTTTCCGAAGATCTTCTCGGAAGTATTACCTGGCTGTCACCTGACCGCTATGTTGAGTTCGTGATCAAGTTGGTTTTCTTATAAATCACCGTTTCTCCAAGAATTTGTGTTGGATATCCCTGAGCTAGTTGGTTGAGCTAAACAACAACTTGGAGAGTTGGAAGATAAAAGGCTTTGCCGAATTTGGTTCTTTCTAAAGGGATATCTTTGTGTTTGTGTGTGTACTGAAGAAAGATGACATCTTCACCAATTGGTCCTCGTGATCAGTTGTTGGATCTATTGCCTTGTCAAAACCTTGACTTGAGTATGGACTATCGTCAAGTCAAATCAGAACCAACGATGTTCGTAATGTTGTCTTACCCGTGGTTGATCCCTCGAGCATACACCATTACCTCTTTTGGTCTGACCAATACTATCATCGTGTTCACATGATGGTGGAAGTCCAGTGATATGGAAATTCCGATGAGTTGTTGTTTTTTTTGAGAGTGCCCGATGAGTTGTTGTTGATCCCATCAACAGCATTTTGTCTCCCCCATGATTCATGTTGAACATCAACCTAGTGTTGGAAAACTTGTAAGCAATGCTGTCGTGTCCCGTTCATGAAGCGTATGTTGGATGGAAGAAGTGACTTCCTCGAATTCATGTGCACTTGGTGCAAGTTGCCGCCGTGACTTTGAGAAAGATTGTTTTGTTTTCCCTTGGAATCATCTCAAATCAGTCATGCATACGTGCGAAGTATTCTATGGTTTGGTAGATTAATTACCTCCTCTCCATATGTGTTCCTAGCACACCAAGCCAATGATTGACCTGTTCAAGGAAAAGGAGTCTATGCTTGGGATCTAATCCATGGACTTGCGTAAAGACTTGGAAATCCTTGATGATGGTTCCCCACCTGAACTCGATAGTATTCTATTATAAGACTACTACGTGGTCATGCTCGTCTTGGATAGCGTGTTCACAAGTTTGTAGCAGAACTGGCTCATGTTTTGGAGCTTGCTATTGCAATTCATTCCCCAAGAATCTCGCAACGTCATCTCGTCAAATTGTGTTGCAAACTCTCATTTCCTTTCTAGACTGGATGGGTCTGGAATATCCTAAGACCAACCAGATCTGAGTCTCAGGCAGATATGATGGTTGGAACGTACTCCAAGAACTATATTGTTGGTCTCTCTGTAACCGGTAACGTGGATGTTGTGGCCAACACACCTAGACGGAAGGCCTATTATTGTAGTATCATGGTTGAAGAAGTTGGTCACCTCCCCATAAGGATCTCGCAGGATCTGCCTCCGTAGTTATTCCTTATGGATTCTTGAGCTTCCGAGGTTCGACCTTTTACTTGATGTTCTAGATATCAAAGCATATCTATGAATGGATTACGCTAGAACATTGAGGAGAACATTAGAAGCGGAGTGCTACATGTCTCTCGGTCGATCGTCCAGATTCTGTTCCCTTAGCCTCGCTAAGGAAAGATCTGAGAAGGTGTTATCTTCCTTTGTATCCGCATCATCCATCACTAGTCATCATGGTAGTATGTCGTGTTGCTAGGATCCTTGCCATGGATGTTGGTAGAACCTTGATGAATATGGAAATGCTCAAGTTCTTGAGAGCACACATAAGCAAAATCATCCCTTGCATTGTCTTCAACAAGGTAGTCCACATCATCCATCCTAGTCCGAGTATGCCGTCTCTTCGAGCTATCTCAAACGATCATCTATAAATTGCCTTAAGCTGGTATGAAGAGTTTCAATGATCGTTATATCAAAGGTAATTCTTTTTGCCACTTAAGGGAATAGCTCTATGAGTCACCTTCTCTGAGGTGCCCCGTTAGGTAATCATGGCAACTTATCTCCTCGCCGCTTTGACACTCACTCACCATCTCACCCAAGCGTGGGATTGTTGCCTACCAATTTGGACCTTCGTCATATGTCCCTCTACATCCCTTTTGATATGTATGTTTCGTGTCTCAGCTCAAGAGATGTTTTATATCTCACCCCAAGAGTTGATCTTGAGTTGCCGGATCTTCGAGAAGATCGATTCATGTAGAGTTCCTGTCCGTTGTCATCGTGTTGGATGCAGATCTCGAAAGAAAGGACGCCAAGATCGATCTGAAGCAATGGATCATGAAGATCATGTTAGTTTGTGCCCTCTGTCTACTTACCTCACGTCTTGAATCTCAGGGCGAGATTCTTGTTTAGTGGGGGTGAGTTGTCACAGCCCTAGAATTTTCTTGTCATTAGTTGCATTAAGGCATTCATGTCATCATGTTTAAATTTCTCAGAAAGTTGAAATGGGGATGAAAAACCCTAGCATCAAAAATTAAATCAAATAGGGTCAGCCTTAAGCCTTTCCATAAAACCCAAAATGCCTTTACAAATGTTCATCATTTTTAGAAAAGGTTAAAACCTCTGACAAAAATGATGCACATGTTTCAAGGTCATTCATGGATTTTTGAATTAAATCATATCGTATTTGAATTTGGGCATTTAAAAACTATAAATAATTTAAATGCTCAAATAATGCTGAATTTAAATGTGGACCACTGGAATAATCCATAGAGTGTCCACAAATTATTGCAGCATTTTACAAAATGCTTTAGTATTTTTACTAAAGCCAAAACAGCAGCAGAAAAAGAGAAAATAGAAGAAAAATAGAATAGGAAGGAAACCCACCTAACTTACCTGGGAGCCCATCCGCAGCCCAACACTGTGCAGCCCAGCAGCAGCCCAGCCCACCGCAGCCGCCACCGTCTTCAACCTCCTGCCAGTAGGCAGGAGGGCGTCTGCCCGACGCGCGCGCGCAAGCGCCGACCACCTCCTGCTTGCCTGCACACCGCTGGATTCACCCGAGGGCATCACGCACCCTCCCTCGACCCTCTGCACCTCCTCCCTCCTCGCAGCTCTCTCCCTCCCCTCGCTCTCCAGAAGACGAGCGGAGCTCGTCGCCGCCGTACGCCGTAGACGCGGCCTCCGTGCTCCCCTCGCCTCCCCGACGTGTCCACGAGCATCACCACGCCTCCCTCGTCCTCTCCGTCTGGCCACGCCTCACCGGAGGCCTTGCATCGACGCCATCTTCATCGTATTCGTCGCCGGCCACCAGAGATGCCTCTCGCTGCCCCGCTCGCTCTGGTGCTTCCCCGAGCACGCCGAGGCCACCTCTGCATCCACCGTGAGCCCCTGCCCCTAACCCCCCCTCCTCTACGCCTCAGTTGCACCCCCTAGCCACCATCTCCACCGAGCCCGAGCACTCTACTCTGCCGGCGACACCGTCGATGTGGCCACAGCCACGCGGGCTCGAAACCGAGCGCGTCACCGCATTTGCCACACTCCCAGGAGGCCGTAGCCCCTCTCCACGCCCCTGTTTCGCATCCCAGCGCTGAACCCAAGCACGCCCGAGCTCCGGCCGCCGCGGCTGAGCTCCCCGCCGTCACCTTCGGCCGCCCCAGGCCCGGCTGGCGCCACCATCCGACACGCGCTGGTCTGGGCTCTCGAACGAGCCCAACCACGCTGCAAACGGGGCCCCAGAGCCCATTCCCGTGGCCCTCCGCCGCGTCTGCTCATCACCGGCGGCTAAACGCCGGTGGTTTAGCCCCGGTTGACGAGGGGTTTGACCTCCCCTGATGTGTGGGCCCAGGCGCCTGTCTAATTAGTATTAGGTTAAGTTAGTGTTAATTAACTTAGCTAATTAGATGAGCCACTGACATGCGGGCCCGCCCTGCTAATTACCCTAGAATTAGGACTAACAAAAATTAGTTAGTCTAATGACACTGACACGCGGGACCCACTGGTCAAGTTTGACCCGGACCAGCCCCTGTTGACCTGCTGACGTCAGCATGACCTGATGCTGACACAGTAATACATTTTCTAGATATATTAATAATTTAGAAATTCCAAAAAATAGTTAAAACTTCTAAAAATCATAGAAAATAATCTATTACTCAGAATGAAATAATTTATATACGAAAATTATCAGAAAAATTCAAGGAATCTGTGTATGGCATTTCCATGCATGTTAGAACAACTTATGGCTGCTGTTTAGGCTAATTCATATAAATGGAATTTAAACTCTCACATATGGAGTTTGAATTTGAACCTAGGGTTCAAACCAACTCCATTTAACATGTTGCTAGTTGCATTAGCTCAAACCACAGCATATTGACATGTCATGATCATGCATCATATTGTGCATTGCATTGATTGTGTTTCTTTCTCTGTTGCCGGTATTTGTCCCATCTCGATAGACGTGGTTTCAACGATGAGATCTATGACACCGATGAAGAACTATATTATCTTCAGGAGTGCCAGGCAAGCAAAACCGCCTTGTTCATTCCGATACAATCTCACTCTCTCGCTCCTGCTCTCTTTTACTGCATTAGGACAACAACGATTCAATTGTTACATGCAGCGGTAGTTGAACCCCTTTCCTCTGCATGACCTGTCATTGCCATAGTAAATAGATGAAACCCACTAGCATGAGTAGGAGTTGTTTGAGCCCTGATGTGCCTACTCATTCATGCTTGTTTGTCATGCCTGCTATTGCATAGAGTTGTGTCGGGTCTGATTCATCGGGAATGAATCAGAGGTGTGTGAACATGTCCTACTGTGTGTGAGCTAAGTGTGTGAACACGTTTTGGTAAAGGTAGTGGTGAGAGGCCATGTAGGAGTACATGGTGGGTTGTCTCATTGAAACCGTCCTCAGGAACTGAGTTCTGTGTCTATGATCCATGAATAGCTACTACCACTCATTGGGATCCTTAATTGACCCTCTCGGGTTCTTAATCACCCTAGTACTCTGTCCAGGAGATGCAACTAGTTTCTGGTGTTTGTAGGTTATGTGTTGGCGGCCGTGCGTAGCGCTGACCCTAGGGGTGGGCTATGATGCGGTAGATACAGCGTGGCACGGCGTACCGGGCGCCCGTTTGATGTCTCAGGAACCCTGTTCACATCATTCGGGGCCGTATGTGGAAACCTAGGCCGGACTCCCTGCGGATGGAACCTGGATAGGCGATAAACCTGGACTAGAGACTTAAGTGTTTAGGTAGGCCGTGGCCGACACCCTCGTTGGGCTTCCGCTTGAAGGTTGTCGAGTACATGTCGTGTAAACGACGGTAAGTGGTGGGAGCGTGTGTGAAGAAGTACACCCCTGCAGGGTTATCAATATCTATTCGAATAGCCGGATTCCTCGGATATGGAAACTTGGACCCCTTGCATAGTTCATAGACAAGTGAAAGTGGATACTCTAAAACTCGCAAGATAAGTGTGAGTGCTATGGATGGCCTTCTCGTAGGGAGACGGGAGCGGTTCCATAGTGGTGTATTGAATGGTGAATATGTGGACTCGTGTGCGCCACCTCAAAAGAGTTGCTTGCAGTCATAGTTCAGGTTAGCCACTAAGTCAAAGCTGGCTTGCTGTAGTTAAACTCCACCACCCCCCCCTTGTTGATACCGATGCATATGTAGCTAGTTCTGATGTAAGTCTTGCTGAGTACCTTTGTACTCACGTTTGCTTAATTTATGTTTTGCAGAGAGACTTCAGTCTCGCTAGTAGTTCCGCGTGGACCTCGACGTTTAGCTTGATACCTCAGCTACGATCTTGTGCCCTCGACAGGATCTGGTAGATAGTCAGGCTTCTTAGCTTTTTTTTCCATTTGTAGATGTCTGTGCTCAGACATGTTAAGCTTCTGCATGTGCTTCATTTGTATACTATGATTGTTGGGTCATGAGACCCATGTTTGTAATATCTCGCTCCTCGGAGCCTACTGAATAAACACTTGAGTTGTAGAGTTATGTTGTGATGCCATGTTGTATTTACACATATCGAGCATATTGTGTGTATGATTGAAATGATTGGTATGTGTGGGATCCGACAATCTAGTTGTTTATCCTTGGCAGCCTCTCGTATGGGGAAATGTAGTCTAGTGCTTCCATGAGCCATAGTAGTCCGCTACAGCCCGGTTCACCGGAGTCCTGCTCAGGACACTTGACTGGCCGGCATGTGTTTCACTTTGTTCCTGTGTCTGTCCCTTCGGGGAAATGTCACGGGGTGACATCCGCAGTCCTGTCTAGCCTGCTACAGCCCGGGTTCCCGGAGTCCTGTTAGCCCAGTGCTACAGCCCGGATTCACACGCTGCTGACCGACATGCTCGATGTGATTCATGTATGCCTGTTCCCATAGGTTAGTGCCGCTTTGGGTTCATGACTAGCCATGTTGGCTCGGGTTCTCTGTCATATGGATGCTAGCGACACTATCATATACATGAGCGAAAAGGCGCAAATGGTCCTGGGCCATGGTAAGGCGACACCCGTGGGAATACCGTGCGTGAGGCCGCAAAGTGATATGAGGTGTTACCGGCTAGATCGATGTGACTTGGAATCGGGGTCCTGACAGACCATCACCATGCCGTCGTGCTGACGAAGCTCTTCCCAAAAGCTCTACTGGATTGTGAGTTCGCGGGACGTCACCGAGCTAAACGTGTGCTAAACACGGAGGTGTCGTATGTTCAGTACTGAGGATCGGTCGATCGTGAAGACGTACGACTACATCAACCGCATTCTCATAACGCTTCCGCTTACGGTCTACGAGGGTACGTAGACGACACTCTCCCCTCTCATTGCTATGCATCACCATGATCTTGCGTGTGCGTAGGATTTTTTTTGAAATTTCTACGTTACCCAACAGTGGCATCCGAGCCAGGTTTATGCATAGATGTTATATGCACGGGTAGAACACAAGTGAGTTGTGGGTGATACAACTCATACTGCTTACCAGCATGTCATACTTTGGTTTGGCGGTATTGTTGGATGAAGCGGCACAGACCGACATTACACGTATGCTTACGCAAGACTGGTTCTACCGACGTGCTTTGCACACAGGTGCCTGGCGGGTGTCAGTTTCTCCATCTTTAGTTGAACCGAGTGTGACTACATCTGGTCCTTGTTGAAGGTTAAGACATCACTAACTTGAGGAACTATCGTTGTGGTTTTGATGCGTAGGTAAGAACGGTTCTTGCTCAGCTTGTAGCAGCCACGTAAAACTTGCAACAACAAAGTAGAGGACGTCTAACTTGTTTTTGCAGGGCATGTTGTGATGTGATATGGTCAAGTCATGATGCTATATTTTATTGTATGAGATGCTCAAGTTTTGTAACAGAGTTATCGGCAACTGGCATGAGCCATATGGTGGTCGCTTTATTGTATGAAATGCAATTGCCATGTAATTGCTTTACTTTATCACTAAGCGGTAGCGATAGTCGTAGAAGCAATAGTTAGCGAGATGGCAACGATGCTACGATGGAGATCAGTGTGTCACGCCGATGACGATGGTGATCATGATGGTGCTTTGGAGATGGAGATCAAAGGCACAAGATGATGATGGCCATATCATATCACTTATATTGGTTGCATGTGATGTTTATCCTTTATGCATCTTATTCTGCTTTGATTGACGGTAGCATTATAAGATGATCTCTCACTAAAAAAATTTAAGGTACAAGTGTTCTCCCTGAGTATGCACCGTTGCAAAAGATCGTTGTGCCGAGACACCACGTGATGATCGGGTGTGATAAGCTCAACGTTCTTATACAACGGGTGCAAGCCAGTTTTGCACACGCAGAATACTCGAGTTAAATTTGACGAGCCTAGCATATGCAGATATGGCCTCAGAACACGGAGACCGAAAGGCCGAGGGTGAATCATATAGTAGATATGATCAACATAGTGATGTTCACCATTGAAAACTACTCCATTTCACGTGATGATCGGTTATGGTTTAGTTGATTTGGATCACGTAATCACTTAGATGATTAGAGGGATATCTATCTAAGTGGGAGTTCTTAAGTGATATGATTAATTTAACTTAAATTTATCATGAACTTAGTACCTGATAGTATTTTGCTTGTCTATGTTGTTGTAGATAGATGGCCCGTGCTGTTGTTCCGTTAAATTTTAATGTGTTCCTTGAGAAAGCAAAGTTGAAAGATGATGGTAGCAATTACACGGACTGGGTCCGTAACTTGAGGATTATCGTCATTGCTGCAAAGAAGAATTACGTCCTGGAAGCACCGCTTGGTGCGAGGCCTGCTGTAGATGCTGCTGATGACGTTAAGAACATCTGGCAGAGCAAAGCTGATGAATACTCGATAGTTCAGTGTGCCATGCTTTACGGCTTAGAACCGAGACTTCAACGACGTTTTGAACGTCATGGAGCACATGAGATGTTCCAGGAGTTGAATTTAATATTTCAAGCAAATCCCCGGATTGAGAGATATGAAGTCTCCAATAAGTTCTACAACTGCAAGATGGAGGAGAATAGTTGTGTTAGTGAACATATACTCAGAATGTCTGGGTACCATAACCACTTGACCCAACTAGGAGTTAATCTTCCTGTTGACAGTGTCATTGACAGAGTTCTTCAACCACTGCCACCAAGCTACAAGAGCTTCGTGATGAACTATAATATGCAAGGGATGGATAAGACAATTCCTGAGCTCTTCTCAATGCTAAAGGCTACCAAGGTAGAAATCAAGAAGTAGCATCAAGTGTTGATGGTCAACAAGACCACCAGTTTCAAGAAAAAGGGTAAAGGGAAGAAGAAGGGGAACTTCAAAAAGAACGGCAAACAAGTTGCTGCTCAGGAGAAGAAACCCACGTCTGGACCTAAGCCTCAGACTGAGTGCTTCTACTGCAAACAGACTGGTCACTGGAAGCGGAACTGCCCCAAGTATTTGGCGGATAAGAAGGATGGCAAGGTGAACAAAGGTATATGTGATATACATGTTATTGATGTGTACCTTACTAGAGCTCGCAGTAGCACATGGGTATTTGGTACAGGTTCTGTTGCTAATATTTGCAACTCGAAACAGGGACTACGGATTGAGCGAAGATTGGTTAAGGACGAGGTGACGATGTGTAATGCCCTTGATGCGGCTATATCTCCCACGTGTCGAAGCACGACTTACAGGCATAACCACATTGAAAGCAATGTCGCAAGTGAGGTAATCTTCACACAACCCATGTAATACATAAGGGAAAGAGATACATAGTTGGCTTACAATCGCCACTTCACACAATTACATGAATAAAGCATTACATCATCCAAATACAATCAGGTCCCGACTACGAAGCCAAAATAAAAGAAGACTACCCCAAATTCTACACAGATCCCCGATCGTCCAGACTAGGCTCCACTACTGATCAACTAGAACGAAACAACACAAAGGATAAGATCTTCATCGAGCTCCTCCTTGAGCTTGTTTGCGTCACCTACTCAGTAACATCGGCACCTGCAAACTGGTTTTGGAAGTATCTGTGAGTCACGGGGACTCAGCAATCTCGCACCCTCGCGATCAAGACTATTTAAGCTTATAGGAAGGGTAAAAGGTATGAGGTGGAGCTGCCGCAAGCGACTAGCATATATGGTGGCTAAAACATACGCAAATGAGAGCGAGAAGAGAAGGCAAAGCATGATCATGAAACTATGATCAAGAAGTGATCCTAGAACAACCTACGTCAAGCATAACTCCAACACCGTGTTCACTTCCCGGACTCCTCCGGAAAGAGACCATCACGGTTACACACGCGGTTGATGCATTTTAATTAAGGTCAACTTCAGGTTTTCTACAACCGGACATTAACAAATTCCCATCTGCCCATAACCGCGGGCATGGCTTTCAAAAGTTCAAATCCCTGCAGGGGTGTCCCAACTTAGCCCATGACAAGCTCTCACGGTCAACGAAGGATATACCTTCTCCCGAGACATTCCGATCAGACTTGGTATCCCGGTTCTACAAGACACTTCGACAAGTTAAAACAAATCCAACAACACCGCCCGAATGTGCCGACAAATCCCGATAGGAGCTGCACATATCTCGTTCTCTGGGCACACTCAGATGAGACATCCTACGAGTAAAACCAAACCTCAAGTTGCCACGAGGTGGCCCCGCAGTCTGCTCGGTCGGACCAACACTCAGAGGAGCACTGGCCCGAGGGGGTTAGAATAAAGATGACCCTTGAGTCTGCAGAACCCAAGGGAAGGTGGTAGGTTGTTAGTGCAAATGGTAAAACCAAGGTTGGGCATTGCTGGAGGAGTTTTATTCAAGGCGAACTGTCAAGGGGTTCCCATTATTACCCAACCGCGTAAGGAACACAAATCCGGGAACATAACACCGATATGACGGAAACTAGGGCGGCAAGAGTGGAACAAAACACTAGGCAAAAGGCCGAGCCTTCCACCCTTTACCAAGTATATAGATGCATTAATTAAAATAAGATATATTGTGATATCCCAACAAATATCATGTTCCAACAAGGAACAACATCTCCATGTTCCAACAAGGAACAAACTTCAATCTTCACCTGCAACTAACAACGCTATAGGAGGGGCTGAGCAAAGCGGTAACATAGCCAAACAACGGTTTGCTAGGATAAGGTGGGTTAGAGGCTTGGTTTAACAATATGGGAGGCATGATAAGCAAGTGGTAGGTATCGCAGCATAGGCATAGCAAAAGAGCGAGCAACTAGCAAGCAAAGATAGAAGTGATTTTGAGGGTATGTTCATCTTGCCTGAGATCCCGCAAGGAAGAAGAACAAGTCCATGAAGAAGGCAAACGGACGTAGTTGAACGGGTCCTCACAAACGCGACGTTCTCGAAACCAACCCGAAGAAACAACACCGGAAAGAAGCAAACAACATAGTAAACAACCACCACATAAACATGGCATGATGCACAACCAAGTATGATGCATGTCCGATTTAATGAGGCATGGCATGGCAAAGTGCACAAGCAACCCTACAAATTAAGTGGGGCTCAATATGCAACGGGTTGCATATTGACGAAACACCACATCAAGTTATTTAGTTCGATCTCGTTTATGTACCCAACAATGTTAAATGTTGTTAAACATGGTAAGAGGGTGAAGCAAAGTAAATCTACCTATCTAATCAAGTTTAAATGACGCCGGAAGCAATGAATAACACTTGCGGAAAATCCCCATATGCATTTATTAGGTTTGGTACTGTTCTGCCCTAAACACAATTTTAGAGTTGTTAAACATGCAAAGTGATGCCACCAAGTTAAACTAGACATTTTTCTACCCCATTTACATATAAAGTTTATTTAAATCCGAGTTACGGTTATTTAGTTATGAATTAAATCATTTTAGCATGGCCTTTAAGCAAGTTTAAACAAATTGCATTTTAAACATTTCAAACATGCATGAAAGTTGCATATTATTAAACTAGACAAAAATCTAAGCAACTTTCATATATAATTTATTTCGATCCGATGCACGGTTGTGACGTTATTAAATGCATGATCAACAAGGGCTTTTCTGTAAAACAGCAATCCTGTGAAAAATAGCTAAATTCGCAGCAACGGGAAAAAAACTACGGGCCGAAACTTCCTGGCCCAACAGGAACAGGGGAGGAGCTGGGCGCGTCCTCACCCATGGGCTTGGTCCGCTGGTGAAGAGGAAGGTCGGCAAGGGCGGCGCGGATCTGGCCCGACCGGGCCTGGCTTGGCGCTGGCCGGCCCAGCTCGCGAGGCGGGGAGGATACGAGCGCGGCGCCCTCTGTTCGACGGAGAAGCAGAGAAGCAGCGGCGCTGGAGCGGTTCGATGCGAAGCAGGGAAGGCCGGCGAGGGACTTGGCGCGGGGCGGCGGCTGAAAACGACGGAGTTGGCTGGCACTCGACGGATCTGGGCGGCGATCGGGCTTGGGGAGGGCGATTCGAGCCGGAACCGGTCACGTCCGAGGCTTGGGCGCACTGCAGCTCGGGAAGGAGGCGGGACATCCATGGCATCCTGCGAGGCACAGAGAGAGAGAAAGAGCTGAGAGAGCAGGAGAAAGAAAGAAGAGAAGGAAGGACCGAGGGGGAGGGCTCGGGGTCGGCCTGGAGCTTGGCGAAGGCAGCGTGGATCCCTCGAGCGGGAGAGCCTATGGGCGCGGAGGAGCTCCACTCCTCTGGATCGAACAGGGAGGAGGTGGTTGTTGCTGGCTGGCTGGTTGCGCAAGACGAGGAGGTAGGTGGTTGGATGGATTTTTGGATCGGTTTGTTGGTTGGTTGGGTAAAGAAAATGAGGAGGATTTGGATCGGGGAAGAACCCGAGGTGGAAGGAGACAAGAGGAGTGGCGGTGGCAGCTAGGAGCATCCCTAGAAATTAGGGATTTGGTCACGGTTTATATATAGTGGGTAGGTTAGTCTAGGATTTATCTCGTCCCTCCGATCATAATCGGATGGACGGAAAAAAATATGTTAGGAAGCCCAAATGAGAAAACGGAGACGTTTTGTAGATGTTTGGGGATGATCCGGACACAACGATGGCGACAGTCCGGGTCGGGTCCGGGACAGATTTCGGACGCGCGCGGGAGGAGGTCCGCGGGCTGACAAGAGAGGTTAGGTAGGGCCTGGCGGTGAGAGGTAGTGCAGAAGGCAAAGGTCTGAGAAGAGAGAAAAGGAGAGGCCCGGCGACTGTTTCCAGAGACCAAAAACGTCCGACGTTAGACCGACTATAATGCCGCTATAGTTTAACGGTTGGGCTATCAAACAAACTCCGAATGCGATGAAACTTGACAGGCGGTCTATCTACACTATAATAAGACCACACGTCAACTCTCATCACATTCCGAGAACATTTTCCAGCCACTTAGAAAATAATATTTTGGACGTGCCGCGGGCGCGTCCAAGTGTGTCTGGGCTCAGAATGGACAACGGACGAAACTAGGGAAACCCGGACGAATGCAAGTTTTGAAAACATGATGATGCAATGCATATGATGACATGACAAGATGCAACAGGCAAGCGAATGACAAAGCAATGACAACGAATACCTGGAGGACACCTGGCACATCGGTCTCGGGGCGTCACAACACTCCACCACTACGAGAGGATCTCATCCCGAGATCTAGAATGGCACCGGAGGGACAACGGAAAAGAAAAAGAAGAGGTAAAACTAAGTTGCTCCTTTGACAAACTAGTGAAACCAAAGAACCTTGAGAGGTTGAACACATTGAAAGAAAGAATACAACGGAGATGAACAAAGTTGAAACACTCCATTTGAAAAAGAGGAACAAGGAAGAACAAATTCGAACAGCACTCCGGTTGAGAAGGGATGCAAGACTTGATAAGGCGAAAAGAGCTTTAGGAAAAAGGACACAACACTCCGGTTAAATGGATAAACCAAGAAAAGAACACGATCCTGACAAAACGAAAAGATGGGTTGAAGAGAGCAACATCGTAATGCCTCCGGAACAAAAGTAAAAAATGGAATCAAAAGAACGGAGGGGAAAACAACATCTTCTACCTCAAAAGAGCTTGAAAAACATCTTTAAGAGAAGAGTCGAACGGAGTTGTTGGAAAACCAACAACGAAAAGAGAAAGCTTGTTATGGACTTATAGAAGCCATCTCAAAATTATGAGGTGAAATTCTGCCACTAACGGGAAAAAGAATTGGAATGGTATGACCAAGGAGACGAGAAAATATTTCACCGGGAGGATAAAGAAGAACTTGGATCATTTATGAGTACCATAAATAGCAAAATCCATAGGGAAAGCTTTAGGTGAAATATAACCCAAGATAACTCCAACGAAGAGGTTGATGGATTTAAAATACCCCATTCTTAACAACATGTGAATCATGAAACATGAACTCAAATTATCAAGAATGACATAATACCACCTGAAATGATACGGTAGAAAAAATTGAACTCCGGATTGCAAGATGAAGAATGCTTGAACTCCACTGAAAAGAATGTTGATGAACGCTTCGAGAAGGAAATAAAACCTCGATGAACCATCATGTAGGACATCCATGAGGAACTCCGGTAAACAAAATGATGATAAAAGCAAGAGAAGTTGAAAACACAAGGTGAAACCTTGTAATGATTTAGAAGGATCTTTGTGACGAGATAAAGTGGAATCTTGGAACTCCAGAAAAGAAAGATGAAACAAGTGAAACCGAGAATTTGAAGAGCCTCTGGAATAAGGAATTGAATTTACTCGATGAAACAAGAATAAGAATTACATTATGCTTATCCTTCACCAATTTAAATTGATGACAAACAATGGATTTGGCATATTACTTATTCTCGTAGAAAGGATTAAGATAGATATGGCGTAAACTTGAGAAGGTCTTCCACGAACCACCGGTAGGATGAAACAACGAAAGAATGGATATGATAAACGAATGATGAGAAGTCTTGAATGAACCACCGTAAGAATTAAAAACGATTGAAGTGAAGATAAAGAAAACACCGGGAAGAATTTGCAAATGAACGAAGATGCTTGAGAGAATTTAGATACAAGTGAACGAAGGGATCACGAACTGATTAGAGAATATTTGAATGATGCACCAGTAAGATTGGAGGATGATAACTGAAAGCTGAGAAAGGAAAAAAAAACCTGAAATGATGGACTCCGGCTACTCAAACTGAGAAGACTCTTGAATTGCTCCAGATGGGTGAAAAGAAATCTCACAATCAAAACCAATTATGAGAGGATGGCAGCAAACTAAAACCACGAATCTTGAGGAGAGTGGAGCAAGATTGAGAGGAAAAATCTACTTTGGTCTTCAAGTGTTATGAAAGACGATGGGAGACACCACCGTGAATTATTGAGGCACGCTGGAATGAAGAATGGAAAAGTTGAGCCAACAATGAAAATAATTTGACAGACCTTGGAGAAAGACATTTGACTGATGACAGTTCATTCTTACGTCAAACTTCGAAAAGAATTTGGGATTAACTCCGGGAAAAATTAGAAGAGACAGGTAAGATCCTGGGAAAAGACCTGTGGGTTAGGGCCCACTCAAAAGATACACCGTTGAACGATTACTTGAAAAGAGAGGTTGCACCGGTTGAATTAAATGGCTTGAATGAGATAACATCCTCGAAAGATTTTTGGACGGACTGATAATGGGGTCACAAATCTTTTGAGATATCTTCAGCACTCCGAATTGAATAGTGAGAAATGAATCATTATGAGGTGCACCGGTATGAGAAGGCATTTGAAGCAAGGAAAAGAATATGATCAACACAGAAAAACTAGAATTTAAACCACCGAAGAAGAAAAGAATTAAGGGTGATGACCTTGAGGCTCCGTTAAAAATCTTCATGAGAATCACCGGATAAGAACATGAAGGAAAAGAATGGAGAGACTTCCATCAATAAAATGGATAGTGATTAAGAAATCTGAATCCTTGAAGAAAAAGGGTGGGTGGGCGGGAAAACAAATGCAACTTGGAATGGATGAAACGAACACCGTTGAGAAAGCTGAGATTGAAACTTGCGGATGTTGCAATGATCGGATCCACTTGAAGAGAAACACACCGATTGAAAAGGATTGACAGCACAATCTCGATTATCAAGAAGGATTAGCATCCACATAGGAATATGAGAACACCATTTAGGAAAGGTATGGAATCAACATTTGACTTTGAAGCAACTCGAATACCACAACTCAAAAGAAAACAAAGGATTGGCTTGTGGAATAAGCCGGAACAAACATATGATAGAGATTTCGTCCGAAGTTTTCGTGGTGGGGCCTACACAGGCTCGATCGTACAGCACCATCATGTACAAGGCAGTGCACATGACATACGAAGCATCCCCGAGTCGGCATAGCCAAGGACTCTTTAAGACACAACAAGACCACTGTAAAACCAACCGTGAATAGGCGGACCACTAGACGTCGAACCCCAATTTCATATCATACATCTGTCGGAAAGATATCCTAAGAGCTACTTGAATTCCCACCTATAAACTCCTGAAATTTTCCAGTTATGCAATCAGGTGTTGGCGATACAGGGGAAGCATAATATCTCACCCAAAATTAGCAAATCCTACATCCAGCTGTATCCATCCTTCAACACATAATCAAGAAACTTTCGGAAATCATCTACCTCAACCTTCGGAAAGCATCCGTTATACAAGTTATGGAAATACTCCCGAACTCCCGCCCCAGTACTGGGTGGCATCGAGGTTATCTCACCAACAACTGCATAAAATAGATTTTCGATGTCGGCAAAACTAAACTCAGGTATTCCAGAACTGCAATGATAAAATTGTGATGACAACACCTTGGAGCTCAACTCCCCGGGACACTGCCACAACCCCTAAATGACAGGAGGCACCAAGAGCAATGTTCTCATCACAAATCGATCGGAACGATTCCAAGATACCCGCGTGATCCTAAATTTTTTTAGTGAAATTTGAGAAGAGAAGAGTCAAAACTCTACGTCAGGATGCCTCACCAAAGCGATGAAGGGACTGGGGAGTAAAAAGAATTCCTAAACTCTCCGATATATAATTCCTAAATGACTCAAAAAAAATTTCTAGACTCAACAACGGCTGCTAATTACGATCAAGCAGTGGGGGCTCCTATGGTCGGGGAAGGCTCTGATTACCAACTTGTAACGCCCTCGATGCGGCTATATCTCCCACGTGTCAAAGCACGACTTAGAGTCATCACCGCATTGAAAGCACTATCGCAAGTGAGGTAATCTTCACACAACCCATGTAATACATAAGGGAAAGAGATACATAGTTGGCTTACAATCGCCACTTCACACAATTACATGAATAAAGCATTAAATCATCCAAATACAATCAGGGCCCGACTACGGAGCCAAAATAAAAGAAGACTACCCCAAATGCTACACAGATCCCCGATCGTCCCGACTGGGCTCCACTACTGATCAACTAGAACGAAACAACACAAAGGACAAGATCTTCATCGAGCTCCTCCTTGAGCTTGTTTGCGTCACCTGCTCGGTAACATCGGCACCTGCAAATTGGTTTTGGAAGTATCTGTGAGTCACGGGGACTCAGCAATCTCGCACCCTCGCAATCAAGACTATTTAAGCTTATAGGAAGGGTAAAAGGTATGAGGTGGAGCTGCAGCAAGCGACTAGCATATATGGTGGCTAAAACATACGCAAATGAGAGCGAGAAGAGAAGGCAAAGCACGATCGTGAAACTATGATCAAGAAGTGATCCTAGAACAACCTACGTCAAGCATAACTCCAACACCGTGTTCACTTCCGGGACTCCGCCAGAAAGAGACCATCACGGTTACACACGCGGTTGATGCATTTTAATTAAGGTCAACTTCAGGTTTTCTACAACCGGACATTAACAAATTCCCATCTGCCCATAACCGTGGGCACTGCTTTCGAAAGTTCAAATCCCTGCAGGGGTGTCCCAACTTAGCCCATGACAAGCTCTCATGGTCAATGAAGGATATACCTTCTCCCGAGACATTCTGATCAGACTCGGTATCCCGGTTCTACAAGACACTTCGACATGTTAAAACAAATCCAGCAACATCACCCGAATGTGCCGACAAATCCCGATAGGAGCTGCACATATCTCGTTCTCAGGGCACACTCAGATGAGACATCCTACGAGTAAAACCAAACCTCAAGTTGCCACGAGGTGGCCCCGCAGTCTGCTCGGTTGGACCAACACTCAGAGGAGCACTGGCCCGGGGGGGTTAGAATAAAGATGACCCTTGAGTCTACAGAACCCAAGGGAAGGTGGTAGGTTGTTAGTGCAAATGGTAAAACCAAGGTTGGGCATTGCTGGAGGAGTTTTATTCAAGGCGAACTGTCAAGGGGTTCCCATTATTACCCAACCACGTAAGGAACGCAAAATCCGGGAACATAACACCGATATGACGGAAACTAGGGCGGCAAGAGTGGAACAAAACACTAGGCAAAAGGCCGAGCCTTCCACCCTTTACCAAGTATATAGATGCATTAATTAAAATAAGATATATTGTGATATCCCAACAAATATCATGTTCCAACAAGGAACAACATCTCCATGTTCCAACAAGGAACAAACTTCAATCTTCACCGGCAACTAACAACGCTATAAGAGGGGCTGAGCAAAGCGTTAACATAGCCAAACAACAGTTTGCTAGGATGAGGTGGGTTAGAGGCTTGGTTTAACAATATGGGAGGCATGATAAGCAAGTGGTAGGTATCGCAGCATAGGCATAGCAAAAGAGCGAGCAACTAGCAAGCAAAGATAGAAGTGATTTCGAGGGTATGGTCATCTTGCCTGAGATCCCGCAAGGAAGAAGAACGAGTCCATGAAGAAGGCAAACGGACGTAGTCGAATGGGTCCTCACAAACGCGACGTTCTCGGAACCAACCCGAAGAAACAACACCGGAAAGAAGCGAACAACATAGTAAACAACCACCACATAAACATGGCATGATGCACAACCAAGTATGATGCATGTCCGGTTTAATGAGGCATGGCATGGCAAAGTGCACAAGCAACCCTACAAATTAAGTGGGGCTCAATATGCAACGGGTTGCATATTGACGAAACACCTCATCAAGTTATTTAGTTCGATCTCGTTTATGTACCCAACAATATTAAATGTTATTAAACATGGCAAGAGGGTGAAGCAAAGTAAAACTACCTATCTAGTCAAGTTTAAATGAGGCCGGAAGCAACGAATAACACTTGCGGAAAATCCCCATATGCATTTATTAGGTTTGGTACTGTTCTGCCCTAAACACAATTTTAGAGTTGTTAAACATGCAAAGTGATGCCACCAAGTTAAACTAGACATTTTTCTACCCCATTTACATATAAAGTTTATTTAAATCCGAGTTACGGTTATTTAGTTATGAATTAAATCATTTTAGCATGGCATTTAAGCAAGTTTAAACAAATTGCATTTTAAACATTTCAAACATGCATGAAAGTTGCATATTATTAAAGTAGACAAAAATCTAAGCAACTTTCATATATAATTTGTTTCGATCCGATGCACGGTTGTGAAGTTATTAAATGCATGATCAACAAGGGCTTTTCAGTAAAACAACAATCCTGTGAAAAATAGCTAAATTTGCAGCAACGGGAAAAAAACTATGGGCCGAAACTTCCTGGCCCAACAGGAACAGGGGAGGAGCTGGGCGCGTCCTCACCCATGGGTTTGGCCCGCTGGTGAAGAGGAAGGCCGGCAAGGGCGGCGCGGATCTGGCCCGACCGGGCCTGGCTTGGCGCTGGCCGGCCCAGCTCGCGAGGCGGGGAGGATACGAGCGCGGCGCCCTCTGTTCGACGGAGAAGCAGAGAAGCAGCGGCGTTGGAGCGGTTCGATGCGAAGCAAGGAAGGCCGGCGAGGGACTTGGCACGGGGCGACGGCTAAGAACGACGGAGTTGGCCGGGACTCGACGGATCTGGGCGGCGATCGGGCTTGGGGAGGGCGATTTGAGCCGGAACCGGTCACGTCCGAGGCTTGGGCGCACTGCAGCTCGGGAAGGAGGTGGCAGATGACATCCATGGCCACGGTGGCTCCCTGGGTCGCTGGCCAGCGACATGCGGCGGAGGGTCGAGCGGGTGCTCTGGTTGCTGGTCTCCTGCGGAGGAACTCGGGAAGGCAGGTGCGCTGCGGGCATCCATGGCATCCTGCGAGGCACAGAGAGAGAGAGAGTTGAGAGAGCAGGAGAAATAAAGAAGAGAAGGAAGGATCGAGGGGGAGGGCGCGGGGTCGGCCTGGAGCTTGGCGAAGGCAGCATGGATCCCTCGAGCGAGAGAGCCTATGGGCGCGGAGGAGCTCCACTCCTCTGGATCGAACAGGGAGGAGGTGGTTGTTGCTGGTTGGCTGGTTGCGCAAGACGAGGAGGTAGGTGGTTGGATGGATTTTTGTATCGGTTTGTTGGTTGGTTGGGTAAAGAAAATGAGGAGGATTTGGATCGGGGAAGAACCTGAGGTGGAAGGAGACAAGAGGAGTGGCGGCGGCAGCTAGGAGGATCCCTAGAAATTAGGGATTTGGTCACGGTTTATATATAGCGGGTAGGTTAGTCTAGGGTTTATCTCGTCCCTCCGATCGTAATCGTACGGATGGCAAAAAATATGTTAGGAAGCCCAAATGAGAAAACAGAGACGTTTTGTAGATGTTTGGGGATGATCCGGACACAACGATGGCGACAGTCCGGGTCGGGTCCGGGACAGATTTCAGACGCGCGCGGGAGGAGGTCCGCGGGCTGACGAGAGAGGTTAGGTAGGGCCTAGCGGTGAGAGGTAGTGCAGAAGGCAAAGGTCTGAGAAGAGAGAAAAGGAGAGGCCCGGCGACTGTTTCCGGAGACCGAAAACGTCCGACGTTTGACCGACTATTATGCCGCTATAGTTTAACGGTTGGGCTATCAAACAAACTCCGAATGCGATGAAACTTGACAGGCGGTCTATCTACACTATAATAAGACCACACGTCAACTCTCATCACATTCCGAGAACATTTTCCAGCCACTTAGAAAATAATATTTCGGACGTGCCGCGGGCGCGTGCAAGTGTGTCTGGGCTCAGAACGGACAACGGACGAAACTGGGGAAACCCGGACGAATGCAAGTTTTGAAAACATGATGATGCAATGCATATGATGACATGACAAGATGCAACACGCAAGCGAATGACTAAGCAACGACAGCGAATACCTGGAGGACACCTGGCACATCGGTCTCGGGGCGTCACACGATGCGTGTGGGAAATGGTTCCAAAGTCGATGTGATCGCTGTCGGCACGCTACCTCTACATCTACCTGTGGGATTAATTTTAGACCTAAATAATTGTTATTTGGTGCCAGTGTTAAGCATGAACATTATATCTGGATCTTGTTTGATGCGAGACGGTTATTCATTTAAATCTGAGAATAATGGTTGTTCTATTTATATGAGTAATATCTTTTATGGTCATGCACCCTTGAAGAGTGGTCTATTTGTATTAAATCTCGATAGTAGTAATACACATATTCATAATGTTGAAGCGAAAAGATGCAGAGTTGATAATGATAGTGCAACTTATTTGTGGGACTACCGTTTAGGTCATATTGGTGTAAAGCGCATGATGAAACTCCATACTGATGGACTTATGGAATCACTTGATTATGAATCACTTGGTACTTGCGAACCATGCCTCATGGGCAAGATGACCAAAACGCCGTACTCCGGAACAATTGAGCGAGCAACAGATTTATTGGAAATCTTACATACTGATGTATGTGGTCCAATGAATATTGAGGCTCGCGGTGGGTATCGTTATTTTCTCACCTTCACAGATGATTTGAGCAGATATGGGTATATCTACTTAATGAAACATAAGTCTGAAACATTTGAAAAGTTCATAGAATTTGAGAGTGAAGTGGAAAATCATCGTAACAAGAAAATAAAGTTTCTACTATCTGATTGTGGAGGAGAATATTTGAGTTACGAGTTTGGTCTACATTTGAAACAATGCGGAATAGTTTCGCAACTCACGCCACCCGGGACACCACAGCGTAATGGTGTGTCCGAACGTCGTAATCATACTTTACTAGATATGGTGCGATCTATGATGTATCTTACTAATTTACTGCTATCGTCGGGTTGTGCTTTAGAGACGGCTGCATTCACGTTAAATAGAGCACCATCGAAATCCGTTGAGACGACGCCTTATGAACTATGGTTTGGCAAGAAACCAAAGTTGTTGTTTCTTAAAGTTTGGGGCTGTGATGCTTATGTGAAAAATCTTCAACCTGATAAGCTCGAACCCAAATCGGAGAAATGTGTCTTCTTAGGATACGCAAAAGAAACTATTGGGTGCACATTCTATCACAGATCCGAAGGCAAGACATTTGTTGCTAAGAACGGATCCTTTCTAGAGAAGGAGTTTCTCTCGAAAGAAGTGAGTGGGAGGAAAGTAGAACTTGATGAGGTAACTGTACCTGCTCCCTTATTGGAAAGTAGTTCATCACAGAAACCGGTTCCTGTGACACCTACACCAATTAGTGAGGAAGCTAATGATGATGATCATGAAACTTCAAATCAAGTTACAACCGAAGCTCGTAGGTCAACCAGAGTAAGATCCGCACCAGATTGGTACGGTAATCCTGTTCTGGAAGTCATGTCACTTGACCATGATGGACCTACGAACTATGAAGAAGCGATGGTGAGCCTAGATTCCGCAAAATGGCTTGAGGCCATGAAATCTGAGATGGGATCCATGTATGAGAACAAAGTGTGGACTTCGGTTGACTTACCCGATGATTGGCAAGCCATCGAGAATAAATGGATCTTCAAGAAGAAGACTGACGCTGACGGTAATGTTACTGTCTACAAAGCTCGACTTGTTGCGAAAAGGTTTTCGACAAATTCAAGGGGTTGACTACGATGAGACTTTCTCACATGTAGCGATGCTTAAGTCTGTCTGAATCATGTTAGCAATTGCCGCATTTTATGATTATGAAATTTGGCAAATGGATGTCAGAACTGCATTCCTGAATGGATTTCTGGAAGAACAGTTGTATATGATGCAACCTGAAGGTTTTATCGATCCAAAGGGTGCTAACAAAGTGTGCAAGCTCCAGCGATCCATTTATGGACTGGTGTAAGCCTCTCGGAGTTGGAATAAACATTTTGATAGTGTGATCAAAGCATATGGTTTTATACAAAATTTTGGAGAAGCCTGTATTTACAAGAAAGTGAGTGCGAGCTATGTAGCATTTCTAATATTATATGTGGATGACATATTGTTGATTGGAAATGATATATAATTTCTGGATAGCATAAAAGGATACTTGAATAAGAGTTTTTCAATAAAAGACCTTGGAGAAGCTGCTTATATATTGGGCATCGAGATCTATAGAGATAGATCAAGATGCTTAATTGGACTTCCACAAAGCACATACCTTGATAAAGTTTTGAAGAAGTTCAAAATGGATCAAGCAAAGAAAGGGTTCTTGCCTATGTTACAAGGTGTGAAATTGAGTAAGACTCAAAGCCCGACCACTGCGGAAGATAGAGAGAAAATGAAAAGTGTTCCCTATGCTTCAACCATAGGCTCTATCATGTATGCAATGTTGTGTACCAAACCTGATGTGTGCCTTGCTATTAGTTTAGCAGGGAGGTACCAAAGTGATCCAGGAGTGGATCACTGGACAACGGTCAAGAACATCCTAAAATACCTGAAAAGGACTAAGGATATGTTTCTCGTTTATGTAGGTGACAAAGAGCTCGTCATAAATGGTTACGTCGATGCAAGCTTTGACACTGATCCGGACGATTCTAAATTGCAAACCGGATACGTATTTATATTGAATGGTGGAGCTGTTAGTTGGAGCAGTTCTAAACAAAGTGTCGTGGCGGGATCTACATGTGAAGCGGAGTACATAGCTGCTTCGGAAGCAGCAAATGAAGGAGTTCATATCCGATCTAGGTGTCATACCTAGTGCATCGGGTCCAGTGAAAATCTTTTGTGACAATACTGGTGCAATTGCCTTGGCAAAGGAATCCAAATTTCACAAAAGAACCAAGCACATCAAGAGACACTTCAATTCCATCCAGGATCAAGTCCAGGTGGGAGACATAGAGATTTTCAAGATACATATGGATCTGAATGTTGCAGACCCGTTGAGGGAGTCCTGGATTAGGGGGTCTCCGGACAGCCGGACTATATCCTTTGGCCGGACTGTTGAACTATGAAGATACAAGATTGAAGACTTCGTCTCATGTCCGGATAGGACTTTACTTGGCGTGGAAGGCAAGCTAGGCAATATGGATATGTATATCTCCATTGTAACCGACCTTGTGTAACCCTAGCCCCCTTCGGTGTCTATATAAACCGGAGGGTTTTAGTCCGTAGGACAACATACAATCATACCATAGGCTAGCTTTTAGGATTTAGCCTCTCCGATCTCGTGGTAGATCAACTCTTGTACTACTCATACTATCAAGAATAAATAAGCAGGACGTAGGGTTTTACCTCCATCAAGAGGGCCCGAACCTAGGTAAAACATCGTGTCCCTTGCCTCCTGTTACCATCCCCCTTAGACGCACAGTTAGGGACCCCTACCCGAGATCCGCCGGTTTTGACACCGACATTGGTGCTTTCATTGAGAGTTCCTCTGTGATGTCGCCGTAAGGAAGGATGCCTCGTCTCGTTGTTAAAAACAACATTACCGCCGGGGGAGCCCTGGCTGTCGGCCAAACTCTCCGGCTAGGCAGTTTTGTCATGACCGCCTGTTCGGCTGCTGCACCGACGATGACTTCTCGGGTCATCGAAAACAGCCTCCACGTCGGCTCGGAATTCGCCGAGCAGATGGATCCAATGGAGCTCTCTTCCCTGAACAAGCTCTTGGATCGCATTGCCGCCTTGGGAGTCGCTACGGACTATGATCGGATTGGGCTTAAACCCGATAAAAGGGAGATTAACTCTCCATCGGTCACCCATCATGTTCCGGTGGTGGAGGAACAATGCGGTGATTCTTCCTCTATCTTGAGGACTAACTATGTCCGAATTCCTGAGCTCTCCGAGCCGGATACCCGTTTATGGGAGGACATCACCCAAACCCTGAACCTAGAGTCAGGTAGCGGGCCAGACTCATCGGGCAACATACTGGAATCCGAACTTCCAAGATCGGAAACTCCTCGGCCCGTGGGTCTCAGATCGGGCAGGGGTTCGGACTCAATTCTACCCACCCACCCACACATAAACGATCTTTCCCACATCAGGCAAGAGCCCCATGAAACAGTACATCATTATTGGGCCAGATTCCTCCTTGTAATGAACAAGGTTAAGGACTACCGCGAGGAAGATGCAGTCTCACTTTTCTGCAATAACTACACGGACAAGGGAATCCTTAACACCATAAGTCGCCATGACATATCACGCTTCGCTGACTTGGCATGCATAGTACGAAAGTACTGTGCGGTGGAAAGTGCCTGGAAAAACGAAACAAGATTTTGGGATAATCCGGCTCCGAATATGCACCCAGTCCGAGGTAAAAGGGTGCACTATCATAAGACACCCGAGTTAATTACAAAGAAGCAAAAACCCTCTACAGGGAACAGAACCGTATTGGAGGGATGGCTTAATGGACCCTGCAAAATTCATAGCACCGCGGATACCACACCAACCCACAGCCTTAGATCATGTTGGATACTCCGGCAGGTGGCCAAAAGTGGTGAGGATCTTCTTATCCAAAATACCACAGAGCACCATCCCGTGGATAACAATACGGTATTAACAGTCTATGAGACCTTTGCATCAAATAATAGGCGCAAGCGAACACTCCGTAGCATTGCCGAAATCTGCCACGTGGCAGCAATAAATCCATGGAGTGACATGGCTATTACCTTCAATGCCAGTGACGAACCTAAATTCCGAACAGCCCGAGAACCAGCCGCACTGGTCCTCAGTCCAATCGTGGATGGCTTTCGACTCACCAAAGTACTCATGGACGGCGGCAGCGGATTAAACCTCATCTATGAGGAAACTCTTCAAAAAATGGAAATAGACTAGAACCACATCGAGCAAAGTAGCACAACCTTCAGAGGAATCATCCCCAGTCGGGAAGCACGCTGCGCTGGGAAAATCACATTACATGTGGTATTCGGCATGCCGGAGAACTATAGGTCCAAAGAAATTACATTTCAAGTGGCCCCGTTCAGTAGTGGATACCACGCCCTTTTAGGACATGAGGCATTCACGATCTTCCAAGCCGTACCCCATTACGGGTACATGAAGCTCAAAATGCCCGGGCCCAACGGAATCATCACCTCGCTAGTGATTCGGACACAGCACTTCGCGCCGAAAACAAAGCAGCCACATTGGCCCTCGAAGCATTATCCGAAGCCTTTCGGCCGAGGAATTAACCATGCTACGCTCCACAGTGTACAGGGATGACGTGATACTCGACAAGAGATCCAACTCCACCTCTTTTAAACCAGCGGATGAAATAGTCAAATTCCAAGTCCACCCAACGGACCCTACAAAAACAGCCTCCATCAGGGCACAGTTAAACCCCGCCGTGGACGCCGCACTACGAGAGTTCTTGCGTGAGAATTGGGACATATTCGCCTGGCACCCATCAGACATGCCAGGAATCCCACGCAGGCTCTTTGTTGTTTCTCCAAACCTAAGAGACAGGCCATGGGAGAGGAACTAGCCAAGTTATTGGAGGCCGGATTCATCAGAGAAATAAAATACCCGGACTGGCTAGCAAACCTGGTGATGGTACCAAAGAAGAACAAATCCTGGCGCCTATGTGTCGATTTCAAGGACCTCAACAAGGCCTGCCCAAAGGATCCCTTCCCCCTCCCCCGCATTGATCAAATTATCGATGCTACCGCAGGTCACGAGTCATTGTGTTTCCTCGACGCATACTCCGGTTACCACCAAATCAAGATGGCGGAGTCCGACCAAGCCGCAATGGCATTCATCACACCATACGTCCCCTTCTGTTTCAACACAATGCCTTTTGGGCTCAAAAACGCCGGCGCAACATATCAGCGCATGATTCATACATGTCTGGAGAAACAAATTGGCAAAATAGTAGAGGCATACGTAGATGATGTGGTTGTCAAAACCAAACACATCGACTCTCTAATAGACGACTTGAGGCTCACATTTGACAACCTCCGAGCATACGACATCAAGCTCAATCTGGAAAAATGTGTTTTCAGCGTACCAGCGGGAAAGCTCCTGGGCTTCATTGTCTCCAGTAGAGGAATTGAAGCTAATCCGGCCAAAATCCGAGCTCTGTCATAGTTGGCTACCCCAACAGACCTCAAACAAATCCAGAAATTAACTGGATGTGTGACGGCTCTAAGACGCTTTATCTCCCGCTTAGGAGAAAAGGCATTACCCCTTCATCGTCTCCTTCGGTGCACCGAACACTTCGAGTGGACGGATGCTGCCACAACCAGATTGGAAGAAATAAAAGCCATACTGGCAACAAACCCAATCCTGGCCACACCAAACATCGGCGAACCAATGCTATTATACATTGCGGCAACTCATCAAGTTGTAAGCGCAGTGCTCGTCGTCGAACGAGAAGCGGACAGGCACAAATTCCCTCTTTAAAAGTCGGTATATTATGTATCCACTAGCCTCACTCCATGCAAATCACGGTACCCACATTATCAAAAGATAGCCTATGCGGTATTCATGGCATCCCGGAAGTTGCGGCACTACTTTCAAGAGTGTTCGATTACAGTAGCCTCGGAAGTACCACTTAATGATATTATAAACAACCGCGACACCACGGGCCGGATTGCCAAATGGGCCATTGAGCTCCTCCCGTTTGACATAACATACAAACCTCGGCGCGCCATTAAATCGCAAGCATTGGCCGACTTTGTCGCCGAATGGACGGAAGCCGAACTCCCTAAAGAGTACGGTGCATACTCCAATTGGATCATGCACTTTGACGGCTCCAAAATGCTGGCTGGACTAGGGGCCGGCGTCGTTCTGACATCCCCAACCGGAGATACAGTTCAATACGTATTGCAGATATTGTATACAGACTCCAACAATGCAGCCGAATACGAAGCCCTGTTACATGGTCTTCGAATGGCAGTTTCCATGGGCATTCAACGCCTTGAGGTGCGCGGGGATTCGAACCTCGCAATATCCCAAATAAATGGAGACTTTGATGCCAAGGATCCGAAGAAGGCGGCCTATCGTAACGTCGTCCTAAAAATATCAGCTCGCAATTTCACCATATGGCTCGGGAAAACAATCAGGCGGCGGATATCCTCGCCCGCATCGGTGCAAAATGCGATGCGGTCCCCCCCCCCAACATCTCTTTAGAGAGGTTGTTTAAGCCATCTGTGGTATGGGAAGGGGACACTGCAATATTAGTCCGGACCCGGCCACAACGCACGATACCGAACACTCTGACATAATCGGAGGCTCTGCCACCGAAACAACACCTTCAGCCCAGGTAATAATGGCCATCATAGCCCCATGGATAGAACCATTCCTGGCCTACCTAAATAGGCAGGAACTTCTGGAGGACCAAAATGAGGCACGCTGCATAGTGCGGTGATCTAAGGCCTACAGAGTCCATGATGGAGAACTGTATAAAAAAGCACTACCGGAGTCCTTCAAAGGTGCATCTCTGAAGAGGAAGGGCGGAAGCTTTTGGCAGAAATTCACGCCGGACTCGGCGGCCACCACGCCGCAGCCCGAGCACTTGTAAGCAAGGCCCTCCGTACAGGATTCTATTGGCCGACGGCCTGGGCAGACGCACAGGACTTGGTCCAATGCTGCGCTGATTGCCAGCTTTTCACAAATCAAAGCCACATGCCACCCACCGCCCTCCGAACAATCCCCATTACGTGGCCCTTCGCGGTCTGGGGGCTTGACATGGTTGGACCCCTTAAAGGGGGAACCCATAAGAAAAAATACTTACTGGTCATGGTCGATAAATTCACCAAATGGATAGAGGCCAAACCTGTTAAAAAGGCCAAATCCGGACCGGTGATAGACTTCATATCCGGGGTCGTACACCATTATGGCGTCCCCCACAGCATCATTACTGACAACGACACGAACTTCACGGCCGACGAGGTAAAACTCTGGTGCAGCAACATGGGCATCAAGCTCGATTATGCTTTAGTCTATCACCCACAAACCAACAGCCAAGTTGAGCGAGCAAATGGTCTTATCATGAGCGGCATCAAACCCAGATTGGTGTGATCCTTAATGGAGTCTAACACGCACTGGGTAGAGGAGCTCCACTCCGTACTCTGGGGGCTGCGGACCACGCTGAATCGTAGTACCGGATATACACCCTTCTTTATGGTGTACGGCGCAGAGGCAGTCCTGCCCTACGACATAATTCATGACTCACCTAGAGTGCGCTTGTACAAAGAAAGAGAAGCCGAGTTCGATCGGCAGGAGAGTCTGAACACCTTGGAGGAGGAGCGTGATGTGGCTAAAGCCCGTTCCGCATTCTATCAGCAACAGGCTCGCAGATACCAAAGAAGAGAAGTACGGGCCAAAACTTATAACGTTGGCGAGTTAGTTCTACGCCTGCCGGAGAAGAACAATACCAAGCTCGAGCCCAAATGGGAAGGTCCCTTCATCATTGACCAAGTTCTGACCGGTGGAGCGTACCATCTGCGGGATGCATCGAATAATCAACTTGAGCCGAACCCATGGAACGCAGCCAGGCTCCGAAGATTCTACGCCTAGTGCCGGACTCTATGTTCGTCTCCTTCCTCTTTCCATTTTTTACATATATATTTATTTGTCTTTTTTCTCTTTCTTTCTTTTATTCTTTCTGAAGGCCTCTAAAGGCCAACTTGTGCCTTGCTTGCACACTATTGACGCGCTAACCGCGCTCATCATACCTGGGGGCTTCTTACACAGAAGCTTAATTGTTTATCTGGGCTTCATGCCCCACACATGTGTTATTCTTCCGCATGTACCTTTTCTTCGCCATTATATGCATCGATATGACTTAAGTTTTGGCCAAGCTGGGTTGCCTGGCTCTTCTATTTATGCCCTACGTTCCTGTTAATTTGGCTAGGGCATAAGGGGAGCATCTCTGCGATTATTACTGCCGGGTCAGCCGGATGTGTACCTCAGACTGGGTGAAGCCGAAAGCTAGCGTTCTTAAGGGAATATTCGGTCGGTGAAGAAAAAATGATTTTTATTTATTTTCCATATGTGCCCCCATATGCTTTTTCCCTTCGTTTCTATCGCAGTCCGTACATGCACTTTAGGTCATGCGTACCCAGGGAAAGGAACCCTTAACGGAACTATTCTCCCTCGAAGATGTTTCTTACTACCCATGTAATATAACATAACTAGTTGGGCACTTGTCTGTTCAAGCACTAATGACCCCTACGCCTGGTCTCCACGCGTACCCCGGTTCTTATATAACTAAGCGGGTATTCGGATACACTCCGGACTATCGGGTCCCGAGGCTGAAGCGAAAAGGTCCGCCATGACAAATGATCTACAATCCGGCTAGAAGGCATTATACATGTCACTTTAATTACATAGTCATGCAGACTGACTAAATTCCTCTTCTATACCATCCAACAGGCGGTCTAGCCTACAATCCTGTTGGGAATACTTTGCGGCTAATTCTACTTGCCCATAAACTAAGCTAACGGGGATCTCTTTTCCGTTGGGCCCCACAGGTCTGACCTCGGCCATGTGATTCGGGTCAGCCTTGGTATACCGCATCTTCACCATGGCCCAGGCTTCCCTGGCACCTTGACGGCAGGCTGATATCTTCCATAATCGGAAGCGCCGCCGTGCTCCCTTGAGCTTCTCCGTAAGCTCTAAAATGCCTTCTGGCAGGGAGACGGATGGCCACAAGGCCTCGGCAACACCTTGCATCACCTGCCGAACTTGTTCGTGCAGTTGTGAGAGCTCGGATATAATGTCACCCGCAGACCCGAGCATTTCCTCCACGGGATGCCCCGTCAGCATACCTGCAGATATAAAGCTGTTAGCTGGCTTCTTTGCCGAACTCCTTCAAAAGGGTCCGTTCAAGCACTTACTGAATATGCCGCGTCGAAGCCGCTTGTTCTCCTTCTCGGAGTCCACAAGCTGAGCCTGAACATATTTCAGTTCCACGCTCAGCTTGGTATTGGCGTCTTGGAGATTGTTTTTATCCCGCCTTACTTCAGTCAGCACGCGTTCGCCAGCCTTTAGCTGTCATATGGCATGCTGCTCCTCTGGATTCTCTCCTGATTCATCTGAAACATCTATTGTTAGATCTGTAGCCATACCGCATGCTATTGGTACTCATCATTCTTTAAAATAAATGTTACCAGCGGGGGACTTTTTAGGTTTCTTCAATGCGGCAACAGCGGCCCGCAGTTGGGTCTTGCATGCCTCCAGCTCCTGTGACAGTCGAGTATTCTTCTCTGTAAGAGCCTGCACAGTAAGATGATCCTTAAATCAGTTCTGCTAACTATTTCAAGTCTCAGGGGCTACTGATACATATAATCGTCAGATTTGCTTACCTGTACATCCTTTACATACTGATCCGTGGCTCTGGCTAGACCATCTTGAGCAGCACGGAGGTACGCCTCTCCAGAATTGAAGGCATCAAACGCCTCTGGGGAGAAGCAAGAGTCGCGGAGTACGGCCCGGCGACGCCTATGATTCATGGCGCTCTCCACTTCTGAATTTGTAGCGGACAATCAATCCACATCCTCTGTAGGGGGATTATCCGGCGTCCGCCCCATATCGGCTTCCGCCTCTATGTCCGGCCCTGGAACCCGACTGGTGGAAGCATGATCGGTAGCCTCGCCGGACATATTCCGGCGAGCGTTTTTCTGTTAAATAAACATGGACGTCATTACATTTCAAGAAAGACGACAACCACGGAGCAGGGTTTCTGTCATACCTCTGCGCCGGCGTCTCCGTCCCGACCGCCTTCCTTTTTGGCCGGCCCGGCCTCGGTGCCTCTTGTGGGCGAGTTGCTGCGGGTTCGGCATGGCGTCCCGAATGCCTTCCCTGTAGAGCACCATGTGTATATGGTAGGTGAAGTGCCTAAAAGGTGATCCTAGTTTTTGGAGTTGGGATTTTTGGTTTTTCTTACATGCGACGTAGGAAGAAGTCTGGGATAGTCGGTCGTAATGGCCACCATGGCATCATCATAGCTTAGTTGATAGAACTGTCGGTTTATCAGCTCCACGAATATGTCCGGATCTTCTTCGAGTCCGGGACCAAGGGCCCGGTCAGGGTCCTCTGGTTGTGGAGATGGGCTGCTGACATCCCTTATGGATCTTCGCAGTTCCTGCCGCAAAATGTCAAGGTGAGTATCTATGACAAAGAATGCGAGAAGAATGGAAATAAGGAGATATGACTCACCCAGCTTGGAGGGTTGTACATGGAGAATCCATCCCGTGGCTCGATACAGATGAACTCCTCTTCCTCTCCTTTGAACAGTTCGGACAGAATTTTTGCTAATGCGGCAGCGTTGTCCGGACCCTTACGCCTGTAACGGGTGTCGTCATCTTCCCCGTTAAAACACCACAAGGGGTGTGTAACACCCCGGATATGATTTACCCAAATGTACTCCAGCTCTTGCCGTTTCCGGCGTTAAGTTATTTTATTTTCTCGGGTTTAGGTTTTTGTCTTCGTGTGTTGTTATCGTTGTCATGCATCTCATATCATGTCATCATGTGCATTGCATTTGCATACGTATTCATCTCATGCATTCGAGCATTTTCCCCGTTGTCCGTTTTCCTCCGATGGTCATTTCTACCTTTCTTTCATGTGTGGGGTTTAAACATTTCTGGATTGGACAAAGACATGCCAAGCGGCCTTGGTTTACTACCGGTAGACCGCCTGTCAAGTTTCGTACCATTTGGACTTTGTTTGATGCTCCAACGGTTAACCGAGGGACCGAAAAGGCCTCGTGTGTGTTGCAGCCCAACACCCCTCCAAGTTGGCCCAAAACCCACCAAAACCCTCTCCATCATCTAGAGTGTTTGATCACGATCGTGTGGACGAAAACCGCACCTCATTTGGACTCTCCTAGGTCCTCCTATGCCTATTTAAAGACCCCCCGAAAAA
>NC_041390.1:77302928-77312294 GCF_002162155.2 Triticum dicoccoides
CGAGGCCGGCTCCTCCTCCGCCGAGGCGCGCCGCCCGCCAGCCGTCCTCCTCTGTGCCGGTTTGCCGCGCCGCCGTCGCCCGGTCTCCACCGCGCCAGCGCGCGCCTCCCCGCCGCCCATCGCCACCCCGGCGAGCTCCGCCGACGCCAGTGAGCTCCGGCCACCACCCCAAGACCGGCAAGTCCGACCGCCGCCGCGGCCATCTCCGGCGAACCTCGGGAAGCACGTGTGAACAGTAACCAGATCTAGATCTGGAATTTGGATCGGTTGACTTTTTGCCTGAAACCCTAATTATTTTGGCTATGTTCATCGCATCGTAACTCCTCATCCATAGCTCCGTTTTGGGCATATAGAATATCAAAATGTTCACTCAGAGAGCACATCATTTCATCTCATTGCATCATTTTCATTTGAGTTCATCTTGATGCCCGAAATGTTGTTAGAAGTATGCTATTTGAGATAATTGTCAGATCTGCTGCTCCAATTAGATATTTGTCATTTTTGCCATGATTATTGTGTGCATGATATGCCCCTGGGCTCTACATGTGTTTTGTTATATGCTTTGCCATCTTTCTAGAGATGCAACCCATGTATTTTTGTGATGTGTGTGGTGACTAGCACAAGCTTGCAAAGTGGGGCATTCGTTAATGCTGATTTCAGGGACTTAGCATTTGCACTAAGTCCTTGATCTGTTTATCTCATTATGCCATATGTTCATGTTGTTTCCTAGTGATACATGCCTCTTTTGAGGATGATCAGTAAGGATGTTTTGTTAATCTTGTAGTGCTCTATCCATCCATGTATTTGTTTGCAATTACGGAGCACCCTAGCTTGCATCAATCAAGCTCTACTTTTGTCATTTTGTGAATCTGGGCAGATTGTCTACTTGTTAGCGATTTTGCCGAGGATGTTGTAGTTGATCCGTGCATGCTATGTTATTGTTCTTGCCATGTCTAGCTTGTATAATGTGTATTCTTGATGGGTGTATGCTTAGATTGTCATGACATGCTCTGTAGTGAGTGCATCGAGCTCGTAAACATGCCTACTTGATATCTGATTTTGCATGCTCCAGTTTTCACTAAGTGTGAGAACTGATTATGTTTTTGCCATGTTCACATGCTTGCAAATGTATTTTCTGATCCCTTTTGGCTCAAGGTCACTAAGGGACTTTTGTTAAGCTCTTTGAGTAGCTCCATGCCATGATTTACTTTGCCATGTTCATGTCTTGTAGCATATAGTTTTCATGCTCCAAAGTGTGCTACCTGGTCTGAAATTCCAGACAAGTGTTAATTTCACTAAGTCTGAAATCTGTTTACGAAATGCATTTTTGCCATGCTTGTTTGAACCTGTTATTGGATGAATTGGCCGTAGCTCAGTGCTAGTCTTTTGTTAAGCATCATGAGTGGATCCCTGCCATGTATTTTGTTGCCATCTTTGGGTGCTGTAGCATGTTCATCTTGTTGCATTTAGATGGCTACTTGCTGTAAATCGCAGAACGTGGTCATATTTGAATTGCTTGCCATTTCCAAACCGTAACTCCGATTCCGGTGATCTTTATATCATTTTCAAGCGATTTCATCTCCCCTTTCCAGTGGCACACTTGGATTTCCATGTTGAGGCCAGGTTCATGCATTCCTTGTCAAATCTTGCATATGCATCGCATATCACATCCCGCATAGCATACCATGTTTGCATCATATTGTTTGAGCTTTGCACGTGGTTCATTGTGTTCCGTTTGCTTGTTTGTCTTATTTGGGTAGAGCCGGGAGACGAGTTCGCTAACAAGGATCCCGTTGAGTTTGCTTTCGAGGATCCAGTCAACTCTGACAACTTTGCAGGCAAGATGATCATACCCTCGAAATCACTACTATCTTTGCTTTGCTAGATGCTCTCTCTTTTGCTATGCCTATGCTACGATGCCTACCACTTGCTTATCATGCCTCCCAAATTGCCATGTCAAACCTCTAACCCACCATGTCCTAGCAAACCGTTGATTGGCTATGTTACCGCTTTGCTCAGCCCCTCTTATAGTGTTGCTAGTTGCAGGTGAAGATTGGAGACCGTTCCTTGTTGGAACATTATTTACTTGTTGGGATATCATTATATTATCTTGTTATCTTAATGCATCTATATACTTGGTAAAGGGTGGAAGGCTCGGCCTCTCGCCTAGTGTTTTGTTCCACTCTTGCCGCCCTAGTTTCTGTCATATCGGTGTTATGTTCCCGGATTTTTGCGTTCCTTACGCGGTTGGGTGATAATGGGAACCCCTTGATAGTTCGCCTTGATTAAAGCTTTTCCAGCAATGCCCCACCTTGGTTTTACCATTTCCCACCTAGCCTCTTTTTCCCTTGGGTTTCCGGAGCCCGAGGGTCATCTTATTTTAAACCCCCCCGGGTCAGTGCTCCTTTGAGTGTTGGTCCACCTGTCAGCTGCCGGTGGCCACCAGGGGCAACTCTGGGCTGGCCTACCCGTACCTAGGACAATCTGAGTGTGCCTTGAGAACGAGATATGTGCAGCTCCTATCGGGATTTGTCAGCACATTCGGGCGGTGTTGCTGGATTTGTTTTAACTTGTCGAAGTGTCTCGTAGAACCGGGATACCGAGCCTGATCGGAATGTCTCGGGAGAAGGTCTATTCCTTCGTTGACCGTGAGAGCTTGTCATGGGCTAAGTTGGGACTCCCCTGCAGGGATTTGAACTTTCGAAAGCCGTGCCCGCGGTTATGGGCAGATGGGAATTTGTTAATGTCCGGTTGTAGATAACTTGAACCTTAACTTAATTAAAATGAATCAACTGTGTGAGTTACCGTGATGGTCTCTTCTCGGCGGAGTCCGGGAAGTGAACACGGTGTTGGAGTAATGCTTGCCGCAGGTTGTTCTCTAGTTATTCGTTCGCGCTTTGCCTTCTCTCCTCGCTCTCTTTTGCGAACAGGTTAGCCACCATATATGCTAGTCGCTTGCCGCAGCTCCACATATATTTTACCTTGCCTTACCTATAAGCTTAAATAGTCTTGATCGCGAGGGTGCGAGAATGCTGAGTCCCTGTGGCTCACAGATTACTTCCAAACCAGATGCAGGGCCTGATGATTCCGTTCCAGATGACGCGCTTAAGCTCAAGTGGGAGTTCGACGAGGACTCACGCTGATATTACGTGTCTTTCCCTGATGATCAGTAGTGGTGCCCAGTTGGGGCGATCGGGACCGTGTCGCATGTTGGGTTTATCTTTCATTTTGGCGCCGTAGTCGGGCCATGAGTGTTTGAATGTTGTAATGCTATTTATGTACTTTGATTGACGTGGCGAGTGTAAGCCAACTATGTATCTCCCCTTTTATTATCTATATTACATGGGATGTTGTGAAGATTGCCTAACTTGCGACATTGCTTTCAATGCGGTTATGCCTCTAAGTCATGCCTCGACATGTGGGAGCTATAGCCGCATCAAGGGCATTACAAGTTGGTAATCAGAGCCTTCCCTGACCTTAGGAGCCCCCATTGCTTGATCGTTTTTAGCGGCCAAGTTGAGTCTAGAAAAATGTTTTGAGTCATTTAGGAATTATATATCGGAGAGTTTAGGAATTCTTTTTACTCCCTAGTCTCCTCGTCGCTCTAGCAAGGCATCCTGACGTAGAGTTTTGACTCTTCTCTTCTCAAATTTCACTAAAAAAATTTAGGATCACGCGGGTATCTTGGAATCGTTCTGATGGTTTTGTGACGAGAACATTGTTCTTGGTGCCTCCTGTCTTTAGGGGTTGTGGCAGTGTCCCGGGGAGTTGAGCTCCGAGGTGTTGTCGTCACAATTTTATCATTGCAGTTCTGGTATACCTGAGTTTAGTACGCCGACATCGAAAATCTCTTTTATGCAGTTCGTTGGTGAGATAACCTCGACGCCACCCAGTACTGGGGCGGGAGTTCGGGAGTATCGCCATAACTTGTATAACGGATGCTTTTCGAAGGTTGAGGTAGATGGTTTCCGAAGTTTTTCTTGGTTATGTGTTCAAGGATGGATACAGCTGGATGTAGGATTTGCTAGATTTGGGTGAGATATTATGCTTCCCCTGTATCGCCAACACCTGATTGCATAACCGGAAAGGTTCGGTAGTTTCATAGGTGGGAATTCTTGTGGCTCTAGTTCTTCTTCCACGGATATTTGGTTTGAGATTGGGATTTCTTACCTAGTATTCGTTCTTGATCCGTACCTTGTTGATTTATTTCTCTACCTAAATTCTAAGTGGCTTCTCAATTTATGGATATGTGACCATTTCAAGTGGAATCCATTCGTTCTTATGTTTGGATGTGAAGACTATATGTTGCAATTTCATCCCGTTTGATTCAGCTTCATTTTATCTGTCAATGTGCTAACAGTTGTCACCCTCTTCAGGATGGCTCCCGCTAAGAGCACCAATCAGAATCAGAATCAAGATCCGCCACCACCTCCACCTCCTCTAGAGGCATGGCAAGCTGTGATGGCCGCAACCAATGCAAAAACGCAGTTGATCATGCAAATTATTCAAGAGCGCAATCTAGCGAACCAAGGCAACCAAGGCAACAATCAGAATCACTTTGCTACACTCAACCAGTTCCTTGCTAACAGGCCAAAGACTTTCAGCAATTGTGTTGAGGCAACTGATGCTGACGATTGGCTCTTGGATCTGTGCAAGCATTTCGAGTGCAGTAACGTCAGGCCTGAGGACTTCGTCAAGTTCGCTTCCTTCTAACTCAAAGACCAAGCTGCAGAATGGTTCCAGCAGTACAAGGATTCCAGAGGAGGCCGTGTGATTATCTAGGATGAATTCCGTCAAGATTTCAAAGCTCATCATATTCCTCAGAGCGTGGTTGAAAGCAAGCGTGAGGAATTCTGCAACCTGAAGCAAGGCTCTTTGTCTATCTATGACTACAACAAGTTGTTTAAGAAGCTCGCCCGCTTTGCTAAGTAGGACGTCCCCGACGAGAAGAGCATGATATACCAGTTCAGGGGTGGTCTCAGAGAAGAAATTCAGCTAGCTCTTGTTCTCTTTGAGCCCTTGAGGTACGATGAGTTCTACAACATGGCATTGAAGCAAGAGGCCGCTCAACTGAGGTGTGATGCTTCCAAGAAGCGAGTCAGAGATGCTACTCCTTCTTCCTCTACTCAAGTGGCCAAGCAGCAGAAGTATTGGCTTCCTCCTCCTCCGTTCCGTCAGCCGTACCAGCAGAAGAGCAAAGGTGGCAGTGGATCTTCCCACCCACCCAACCCTGGCTTTCAGAACAAGACTTCGTCTCAAGCTCCAAGATCGAGTGATCCATATCACCGTCCGCTTTCAGAGGTCATGTGCAACAAGTGCCAACAGAAGGGTCACTATGCCAAAAAATGCTTCAATCGGAGGCGTCTTCCTCCTCCTCCTGTGAGATCGGCAAGTACAGCTGTGGTCAAGCATAACCCCAAGCACGCCAAGGTCAACTTGATGAACGCAGCTCAGGCAGAGGACCCGTCAGATGTCATCATGGGTAACCTTCCTGTTAACGATATTCCAGCTAAAGTTCTTTTTGACACTGGTGCATCGCATTGTTTCATCTCAATACCGTTTACATCTAGGCATGAATTGACTTCACAAGTTTTGCCTAGTCCGTTAGCAGTTGTCTCTCCCGGTAAGCGCATGCATGCTGACTCCATCGTTCCGGATGTTACTATCACCTTGGGTGACTACAAGTTTCTGGCTTCTCCAATGGTTCTTGGTGACTCAGATATTGATCTTATTCTCGGGATGGATTGGCTTTCTAAGCACAAGGCGCATCTTGATTGTGCAGCCAGGCAGATTCAATTGACTCATTTGTCTGAGGATGTAATTGTCTTTGCCGCTCGTGATGATACCATCCGTCTGTTTTCTCTCAATGAGAAGGGTGAACTGGATGCTATCTCGCAAATTCCAGTCGTTTGCGAATATCAAGACATCTTTCTAGAAGAGCTTCCAGGAATGCCTCCGCACCGGCCAGTTGAATTCGTCATCGATCTTGAGCCTGGCATGGAACCGGTTTGCAAGCGTCCTTACAAGCTCGGACCTGAAGAGTTGAAGAAGCTGAAGAAGCAACTCGATATTCAAGAGAGAATGGGTCTCATCCGGCCTAGTTCTTCTCCGTGGGGTTGTGGTGTTCTTTTTGTGAAGAAGAAGGATGGAACGGACTGACTTTGTGTTGATTACCGTCCATTGAACAAGAAGACCATCAAGAACAAATACCCACTTCCCAACATCAACGAGCTGTTCGAACAACTCAAAGGTGCCTAAGTATTCTCCAAGCTTGATCTCCGTATGGGTTATCATCAGATTCGAATCCGTGAGCAAGATATTCCCAAGATGGCTTCCAGGACAAGCTTTGGTTCATATGAATACACTGTCATGTCTTTTGGCCTCGTCAACGCTCCTCCGACGTTCTCTCGCATGATGAACTTCATCTTCAACGCCTACACCAATGACTTCGTTTTGGTCTATCTCGACGACATTCTGGTCTTTTCGAAGAACAAGGAAGATCATGCCAAGCACTTGCATTTGGTACTCGATAAGCTCAGGGAACACCAGTTCTACGCCAAGTTCTCCAAGTACGAATTTTGGCTCGATGAGGTTCTTTATCTTGGTCATATCATCTCTGCCAAGGGCATTGCGGTGAATACTGAGAAGGTGTCTGCAATTATGAATTGGGAACCACCTCAGAACATGAAGCAACTCCGTAGCTTCCTCGGTCTCGCAAGCTACTGTCGAAGATTCGTTGAAAACTTTTCTAAGATCGCGAAGCCTCTCTCAAATCTTCTCCAGAAGCACGTCAAGTATGTTTGGTCTTTGGAGTGTGACATTGCTTTCAACACTTTGAAAGAGAAATTGGTCACTGCTCCAGTTCTGACTCCTCCTGATGAATCCAAGCCGTACGAGGTCTTTTGCGATGCCTCTCTCCAAGGTCTTGGCGCAGTGTTGATGCAAGAGAAGAAAGTTGTGGCTTATACCTCTCGCCAGTTGAAGCCCAACGAGAAGAACTACCCCACTCATGACCTTGAGTTGGCGGCAGTTGTGCATGCTCTTTTGACTTGGAGACATCTCTTATTGGGAAGGAAAGTGGACATTTTCACTGACCACAAGAGTCTCAAGTACATCTTCACTTAGCCTAATCTCAACCTCAGGCAGACTCGATGGGTCGAAATGATTCAAGAGTATAATCCAAGTATCGAGTATACTCCAGGCAAGGCCAATGTGATTGCTGACGCATTGAGCAGAAAGGCTTATTGCAACAGTCTGATTCTCAAGCCTTATCAACCCGAGCTTTGTGAAGCTTTCCGCAAACTTAATCTACAAGTTGTTCCTCAAGGTTTCCTCGCCAACCTTCAAGTCTCTCCTACCTTGGAAGATCAGATTCGCCAAGCACAACTTCTGGATGCTATGGTGAAGAAAGTGAAGATTGGGATTGCCAAGAGTCAACCCAAGTACAAGTGCTACCGCCTTGATGACAAGGATACTCTCTTCTTCGAGGATCATATTGTTGTACCCAAAGGTGACCTTCATAAAGTGATCATGAACGAGGCTCACAATTCTCTCCTCTCCATCCATCCTGAGAGCACGAAGATGTATCAGGACCTCAAGCAGGCTTATTGGTGGACTCGAATGAAGCACGAAATTGCTCAGTTCGTGAACGAATGTGATGTCTGTAGAAGAGTGAAGGCAGAACACCAAAGGCCAGCTGGTCTCCTCCAACCTCTTGCCATTTCAGAATGGAAGTTTGACCACATTGAGATGGACTTCGTGACTGGGTTTCCAAAGTCCAAACGTGGCAATGATGCTATATTCGTTGTCATCGACAAACTCACTAAAGTGGCTCATTTTCTGCCTATCAAAGAGTCTATCACTGCAGCTCAATTGGCGGAACTCTATACCTCTCGAATTGTATCTCTGCACGGTATTCCACAAGTGATCTCTTCAGACCGTGGCAGCATCTTTACCTCCAAGTTTTGGGATTCTTTTCAGAAGGCCATGGGCACCAACATCCGCTTCAGCACAGCTTTCCATCCTCAAACTAGCGGTCAAGTCGAGCGTGTCAACCAGATTCTTGAAGATATGCTCAGGGCTTGTGTGATCTCCTTCGGCATGAAGTGGGGGGATTGTCTTCCATATGCTGAATTCTCCTACAACAACAGTTTTCAAGCAAGTTCGGGCAAGGCTCCATTTGAAATTATGTATGGCAGGAAGTGTCGTACCCCTCTCAACTGGTCTGACACCGGTGAACGTCAGCTTTTGGGTAATGACTTAATCACAGAGGTAGAGGAAATGTGCAAAGTCATTTGAGATAACCTCAAAGCAGCCCAATCGCGCCAGAAGAGCTACTATGATAGTAAGCACCGTGATTTGGCTTTCGAGATCGGAGATCATGTTTACCTCCGCGTCTCTCCTATGAAAGGTACTCGTCGCTTCGGTATCAAAGGGAAGCTTGCCCCTAGATACGTGGGACCTTTCAAGATTGTCAGCAAGAGAGGCGATCTCGCCTATCAACTCGAGCTTCCTTCAAACTTTGCAAATGTTCATGACGTGTTCCATGTCTCTCAGCTCCGAAAGTGCTTCAAGACTCCTGCCGCACCGTCAACTTTGAGGACATTGAGCTCCAAGAAGATCTCTCTTATCGTGAGCACCCCGTTTCTATTCTTGAAGAGACTGAACGCAAGACTCGCAACACGTCAATCAAATTCCTCAAAGTCAAGTGGTCACACCATTCCGACCGTGAAGCTACCTAGGAACGCGAGGATCACCTCCGTTCTGAATACCCGGTGTTCTTTCAGTCCTAGATCTCGAAACGAGATCCTTTCATAGTGGTGGAGTGTTGTAACACCCCGGATATGATTTACCCAATATGTACTCCAACTCTTGCCGTTTCCGGCGTTAAGTTATTTTATTTTCTCGGGTTCAGGTTTTTTTCTCCGTGTGTTGTTATCGTTGTCATGCATCTCATATCATGTCATCATGTGCATTGCATTTGCATACGTGTTCATCTCATGCATTCGAGCATTTTCCCCGTTGTCCGTTTTGCATTCCGGCGCTCCGTTCTCCTCCGGTGGTCATTTCTACCTTTCTTTCATGTGTGGGGTTTAAACATTTCCGGATTGGACCGATACTTGCCAAGCGGCCTTGGTTTACTACCGGTAGACCGCCTGTCAAGTTTCGTACCATTTGGACTTCGTTTGATGCTCCAACGGTTAACCGAGGGACCGAAAAGGCCTCGTGTGTGTTGCAGCCCAACACCCCTCCAAATTGGCCCAAACCCTACCAAAACCCTCTCCATCATCTAGAGCATTTGATCACGATCGCGTGGCCGAAAACCGCACCTCATTTGGACTCTCCTAGCTCCTCCTATGCCTATTT
>NC_041390.1:77312636-77340064 GCF_002162155.2 Triticum dicoccoides
CCGTCCTCCTCCATGCCGGTTCACCGCGCCGCCGTCGCCCGGTCTCCACCGCGCCAGCGCGCGCCTTCCGTCCGCCCATCGCCGCCCCAGCGAGCTCCGCCGACGCCGGTGAGCTCCGGCCACCTCCCCAAGACCGGCAAGTCCGACCACCGCCGCGGCCATCTCCGGCGAACCTCAGGAAGCGCGCGTGAACAGTAACCGGATCTAGATCTGGAATTTGGATCGGTTGACTTTTTGCCCGAAACCCTAATTATTTTGGCTATGTTCATCGCATCGTAACTCCTCATCCGTAGCTCCATTTTGGGCATATAGCATATCAAAATGTTCAACTCAGAGAGCACATCATTTCATCTCATTGCATCATTTTCATTTGAGTACATCTTGATGCCCGAAGTGCTGTTAGAAGTATGCTATTTGAGATAATTGTCAGATCTGCTGCTCCAATTAGATATTTGTCATTTTTGCCATGATTATTGTGTGCATGATATGCCCCTGAGCTCTACATGTGTTTTGTTATATGCTTTGCCATCTTTCCAGAGATGCAACCCATGTATTTTTGTGATGTGTGTGGTGACTAGCACAAGCTTGCAAAGTGGGGCATTTGTTAATGCTGATTTCAGGGACTTAGCATTTCCACCAAGTCCTTGATCTGTTTATCTCATTATGCCATATGTTCATGTTGTTTCCTAGTGATAAATGCCTCTTTTGAGGATGATCAGTAAGGATGTTTTGTTAATCTTGTAGTGCTCTATCCATCCATGTCTTTGTTTGCAATTATGGAGCACCCTAGCTTGCGTCAATCAAGCTCTACTTTTGTCATTTCGTGAATCTGGGCAGATTGTCTACTTGTTAGCGATTTTGCCGAGGATGTTGTAGTTGATCCGTGCATGCTATGTTATTGTTCTTGCCATGTCTAGCTTGTATAATGTGTATTCTTGATGGGTGTATGCTTAGATTGTCATGAAATGCTTTGTAGTGAGTGCATCGAGCTCGTAAACATGCCTACTTGATATCTGATTTTGCATGCTCCAGTTTTCACTAAGTCTGAGAACTAATTATGTTTTTACCATGTTCACATGCTTGCAAATGTATTTTCTGATCCCTTTTGGCTCAAGGTCACTAAGGGACTTTTGTTAAGATCTTTGAGTAGATCCATGCCATGCTTTACTTTTCCATGTTCATGTCTTGTAGCATATAGTTTTCATGCTCCAAAGTGTGCTACCTGATCTGAAATTCCAGACAAGTGTTAATTTCACTAAGTCTGAAATCTGTTTACGAAATGCCTTTTTGCCATGCTTGTTTGAACCTGTTATTGGATGAATTGGCCGTAGCTCAGTGCTAGTCTTTTGTTAAGCATCATGAGTGGATCCCTGCCATGTATTTTGTTGCCATGTTTGGGTGCTGTAGCATGTTCATCTTGTTGCATTTAGATGGCTACTTGCTGTAAATCGCAGAACGTGGTCATATTTGAATTGCTTGCCATTTCCAAACCGTAACTCCGATTCCGGTGATCTTTATATCATTTTCAAGCGATTTCATCTCCCCTTTCCAGTGGCACACTTGGATTTCCATGTTGAGGCCAGGTTCATGCATTCCTTGTCAAATCTTGCATATGCATCGCATATCACATCCCGCATACCATACCATGTTTGCATCATATTGTTTGAGCTTTGCACGTGGTTCATTGTGTTCCGTTTGCTTGTTTGTCTTGGTTGGGTAGATCCGGGAGACGAGTTCGCTAACAAGGATCCCGTTGAGTTTGCTTTCGAGGATCCAGTCAACTCTGACAACTTTGCAGGCAAGATGATCATACCCTCGAAATCACTACTATCTTTGCTTTGCTAGATGCTCTCTCTTTTGCTATGCCTATGCTATGATGCCTACCACTTGCTTATCATGCCTCCCAAATTGCCATGTCAAACCTCTAACCCACCATGTCCTAGCAAACCGTTGATTGGCTATGTTACCGCTTTGCTCAGCCCCTCTTATAGTGTTGCTAGTTGCAGGTGAAGATTGGAGACCGTTCCTTGTTGGAACATTATTTACTTGTTGGGATATCATTATATTATCTTGTTATCTTAATGCATCTATATACTTGGTAAAGGGTGGAAGGCTCGGCCTCTCGCCTAGTGTTTTGTTCCACTCTTGCCGCCCTAGTTTCTGTCATATCGGTGTTATGTTCCCGGATTTTTGCGTTCCTTACGCGGTTGGGTGATAATGGGAACCCCTTGATAGTTCGCCTTGATTAAAGCTTTTCCAGCAATGCCCCACCTTGGTTTTACCATTTCCCACCTAGCCTCTTTTTCCCTTGGGTTTCCGGAGCCCGAGGGTCATCTTATTTTAAACCCCCCCGGGTCAGTGCTCCTTTGAGTGTTGGTCCACCTGTCAGCTGCCGGTGGCCACCAGGGGCAACTCTGGGCTAGCCTGCCCGTACCTAGGACAATCTGAGTGTGCCCTGAGAACGAGATATGTGCAGCTCCTATCGGGATTTGTCGGCACATTCGGGTGGTGTTGCTGGATTTGTTTTAACTTGTCGAAGTGTCTTGTAGAACCGGGATACCGAGCCTGATCGGAATGTCTCGGGAGAAGGTCTATTCCTTCGTTGACCGTGAGAGCTTGTCATGGGCTAAGTTGGGACTCCCCTGCAGGGATTTGAACTTTCGAAAGCCGTGCCCGCAGTTATGGGTAGATGGGAATTTGTTAATGTCCGGTTGTAGATAACTTGAACCTTAACTTAATTAAAATGAATCAACTGTGTGAGTTACCGTGATTGTCTCTTCTCGGTGGAGTATGGGAAGTGAACACGGTGTTGGAGTAATGCTTGCCGCAGGTTGTTCTCTAGTTATTCGTTTGCGCTTTGCCTTCTCTCCTCGCTCTCTTTTGCGAACAGGTTAGCCACCATATATGCTAGTCGCTTGCCGCAGCTCCACATATATGTTACCTTGCCTTACCTATAAGCTTAAATAGTCTTGATCGCGAGGGTGCGAGATTGTTGAGTCCCTGTGGCTCACAGATTACTTCCAAACCAGATGCAGGGCCTGATGATTCCGTTCCAGATGACGCGCTTGAGCTCAAGTGGGAGTTCGACGAGGACTCACGCCGATATTACGTGTCTTTCCCTAATGATCAGTAGTGGTGCCCAGTTGGGGCGATCGGGACCGTGTCGCGTGTTGGGTTTATCTTTCATTTTGGCGCCGTAGTCGGGCCATGAGTGTTTGAATGTTGTAATGCTATTTATGTACTTTGATTGATGTGGCGAGTGTAAGCCAACTATGTATCTCCCCTTTTATTATCTATATTACATGGGATGTTGTGAAGATTGCCTAACTTGCGACATTGCTTTCAATGCGGTTATGCCTCTAAGTCGTGCCTCGACACGTGGGAGCTATAGCCGCATCGAGGGCGTTACAGGGTGCCCTCGATATTGAAGTGGTTGCACTCCCCGCATTATGCATATCGACATAACCTCGATTACTGATAATCCTGATTGAGCCAACGCTTTAATCCGGTTCATCAGGTACATGACTTCTCCCTTATCTTCCTCCTGGGGGCTCCGTGGGCGCCAACTTCTGCGTTTCTTCAGAGGAGCATTGCTGAACTCAGGAAGACCCCGCCGAACAGGGTCCGGAAGGGGGACGTCCTCCATATAAAACCATTCCGAAGGCCAGTCTTCGGACGTCTTCTTCGGAGTACCAGAAAGGTATCTGGTTCCGGCGATGCGCCATATTTCGGCTCCGCCCACTTGATAAAGTGACCCCTTCTGTGTGCGAGGGATGAGGCAAAATAACCTTTTCCACAGCTCGAAATGAGCCTCGCAGCACAGGAATAACTCACAGAGGGCGACATAGCCAGCGATGTGTAAAATGGAAGCAGGGGTAAAATTGTGTAGTTGGAGGCCGTAAAACTCCAGGAGCCCGCGGAGAAATGGATGAATTGGAAATCCGAGTCCCCTTGATAAATAAGGAACAAGGCAGACCCGCTCCCTCGTAGAGGGGCTGGGGAAGCTCTCCGCTTGCTCCCCGCCATTGTAGGTGGCGAGCCCGGCTCGAACGGGCACCATATATGCTGGAGGGAGAAACCCCTTAGTCTACAGTTCGACTAATCGACTGTGTGGGACTGGACATCTCTCCCAATCACCGGGCTTAGGGCTATGGGGGCGAGAGGAGGAGTTGCGAGGTTCGGCCATGCTGGAATGGATATTTCTGAAGCACGCTCTGATGGTTTCTCGCTAGGGGAGGATGGTATGGATCGGATCTAAGAATCCCCATCCCTTTAATAGACAATTTATTTATCTGGCTAGGGGGCGAATGTAAAAATGCCCTGGCGCCTCGTATTCATTTGACGCGTGGGAGATAGCCCTTATTGGGCGCAGAAGCCAAGAGGTCCAACATTTATGGGACCAGACACTGCTTAACCAACGTTTGAAATTTGGAGAAGAACCCGCCTTGCAATACCGAAGACAACACTCCACGCCGGACTCATCGTCATTGAAGCCTGGTTCGGGGGCTACTGAGGGAGTCCTAGATTAGGGGGTCTCCGGACAGCCGGACTATATCCTTTGGCCGGACTATTGAACTATGAAGATACAAGATTGAAGACTTTGTCTCGTGTCTGGATGGGACTTTACTTGGCGTGGACGGCAAGCTAGGAAATACGGATATGTATATCTCCTCCTTTGTAACCGACCGTGTGTAACCCTAGCCCCCTCCGGTGTCTATATAAAACGGTGGGTTTTAGTCCGTAGGACAACAACAATCATACCATAGGCTAGCTTTTAGGGTTTAGCTTCTCCGATCTCATGGTAGATCAAGTCTTGTACTACTCATACTATCAAGAATAAACAAATAGGACGTAGGGTTTTACCTCCATCAAGAGGGCCCGAACCTGGGTAAAACATCGTGTCCCCTGCCTCCTATTACCATCCGCCTTAGACGCACAGTTCGGGACCCCCTACCCGAGATCCGCCGGTTTTGACACCGACACCCGTTGACTAAGCCTCTTCCACAAGCAAAACATGATCAACACCAAGACTCCATGGGCGTTAGAAGCATTACTATGTAATCTAGATTATTGACTCTAGTGCAAGTGGGAGACTGAAGGAAATATTGACGTTGTGTACCTGAGCATGAACAGGAACATATCCTACGCAAGTGCCACTCCGAGGCTTATGGAGGACACCATGCTGGAGACAGAACTGCACACAAGGTATTGCAATCTGGTTTTTATTGGCCTACTCTCTTCAAGGATGCCCGTAAGTTTGTTTTGTCTTGTGATGAATGTCAAAGAATTGGTAATATTAGTAGACGTCAAGAAATGCCTATGAATTATTCACTTGTTATTGAACCATTCGATGTTTGGGGCTTTGATTATATGGGACCGTTTCCTTCCTCTAATGGGTATACACATATTTTAGTTGCTGTTGATTACGTTACTAAGTGGGTAGAAGCTATTCCAACTAGTAGTGCTGATCATAACACCTCTATTAAGATGCTTAAAAAGTTATTTTTCCAAGGTTTGGTGTCCCTAGATATTTAATGACTGATGGTGGTTCACATTTTATTCATGGTGCTTTTCGTAAAATGCTTGCTAAGTATGATGTTATCATAGAATTTCATCTCCATATCATCCACAGTCTAGTGGTCAAGTACAAATGAGCAATAAAGAGCTTAAATTAATTTTGCAAAAGACTGTTAATAGATCTAGAAAGAATTGGTCCAAGAAACTTGATGATGCATTATGGGCCTATAGAACTGCATATAAGAATCCTATGGGTATGTCTCCGTATAAGATGGTTTATGGAAAAGCATGTCACTTACCTCTTGAACTAAAACATAAGGCATGTTGGGCTATTAAAGAGCTCAACTATGACTTCAAACTTGCCGGTGAGAAGAGGCTTTTTGACATTAGTTCACTTGATGAATGGAGAACCTAGGCCTATGAGAATGCCAAACTGTTTAAAGAAAAAGTTAAAAGATGGCATGAGAAAAGGATACAGAAGCGTGAGTTTGAAGGAAATATGCCCTAGAGGCAATAATAAAGTTATTATTTATTTCCTCATATCATGATAAATGTTTATTATTCATGCTAGAATTGTATTAACCGGAAACATAATACATATGTGAATACATAGACAAACATAGTGTCGCTAGTACGCCTCTACTTGACTAGCTCATTGATCAAAGATGGTTGAGTTTCCTAGCCATAGACATGAGTTGTCATTTGATCAACGGGATCACATCATTAGGAGAATGATGTGATTGACATGGCCCATTTCGTTAACTTAGCACTTGATCATCTAGTTTATTGCTATTGCTTTCTGCATGACTTATACATGTTCCTATGACTATGAGATTATGCAACTCCCGATTACCGGCAGAACACTTTCTGTGCTACCAAACGTCATAACGTAATCGGGTGATTATAAAGGTGCTCTACAGGTGTCTCCGATGGTGTTCGTTGAGTTGGCATAGATCGAGAATAGGATTTGTCACTCTGATTGTCGGAGAGGTATCTCTGGGCCCTCTCGGTAATGCACATCACTATAAGCCTTGAAAGCAATGTGACTAATAAATTAGTTATGGGATGATGCATTACGGAACGAGTAAAGAGACTTGCCGGTAACGAGATTGAACTAGGTATTGAGATACCGACGATCGAATCTCGGGCAAGTAACATACTGATGACAAAGGGAACAACGTATGTTGTTATGCGATTTGACCGATAAAGATCTTCGTAGAATATGTAGGAACCAATATGAGCATCCAAGTTCCGCTATTGTCTATTGACCGGAGGCGTGTCTTGGTCATGTCTACATAGTTCTCGAACCCGTAGGGCTCACACGCTTAAAGTTCTGTGACGATCGGTATTAAGAGTTTTTGTTTTGATGTACCGAAGGTAGTTCGGAGTCCCGGTTATGATCACGGACATGACGAGGAGTCTCGAAATGGTCGAGACATAAAGATCGATATATTGGACGACTATGTTCGGACACCGGAAGTGTTTCGGGAGGTTTCAGACATATACCGGAGTACCTGGGGTTACCAGAACCCCCCAAGGAGTATATTGGGCCTAATGGGCCTTAGTTGGAGAAGAGGAGGGGCGGCCAGGGCAGCCGTGCGCCCCCTCCCCCTCTAGTACGAATTGGACAAGGAGGAGGGGGCGCCCCCCTTTCCTTCTCTTCTTCTGTCCTTTCCTCTCCTACTCCTACTCCTACTCCTACTTGGAAGGGGGGAGTCCTACTCCCTGTGGGAGTAGGACTCCTCATGGGGCGCTCCATAGGAGGCCAGCCCCCTCCCCCTCCTCCACTCCTTTATATACGGGGAGGGGGGCACCCCTTGAAGACACAACAATTGATCATTGATCTTTTAGCCGTGTGCGGTGCCCCTCCACCATAATCCACGTCGGTCATATCGTAGCGGTGCTTGGCGAAGCCCTGCATCGGTAGCTTGATCAACACCATCACCACGCCTCGTGCTGACGAAGCTCTTCCCCGAAGCTCTACTAGATCGTGAGTTCGCGAGACGTCACCGAGCTGAACATGTGCTGAACACGGAGGTGCCGTATGTTCGGTACTGAGGATCGGTCGATTGTGAAGACGTACGACTACATCAACCGCGTTGTCATAACGCTTCCGCTTACGGTCTACGAGGGTACGTAGACGACACTATCCCCTCTCATTGCTATGCATCACCATGATCTTGCGTGTGCGTAGGATTTTTTTTTGAAATTTCTATGTTACCCAACAGTGGCATCCGAGCCAGGTTTATGCGTAGATGTTATATGCACGAGTAGAACACAAGTGAGTTGTGGACGATACAAGTCATGCTGCTTACCAGCATGTCATACTTTGGTTCGGCAGTATTGTTGGATGAAGCGACCTGGACCGACATTACGCGTACGCTTACGCGAGACTGGTTCTACCGATGTGCTTTGCACACAGGTGGCTGGCGGGTGTCAGTTTCTCCAACTTTAGTTAAACCGAGTGTGACTATGTCCGGTCCTTGTTGAAGGTTAAAACAGCACTAACTTGACGAACTATCGTTGTGGTTTTGATGCGTAGGTAAGAACGGTTCTTGCTCAGCCCGTAGCAGCCACGTAAAACTTGCAACAACAAAGTAGAGGACGTCTAACTTGTTTTTGCAGGGCATGTTGTGATGTGATATGGTCAAGGCATGATGCTATATATTATTGTATGAGATGATCAAGTTTTGTAACGGAGTTATCGGCAACTGGCAGGAGCCATATGGTTGTCGCTTTATTGTATGAAATGCAATCACCATGTAATTGCTTTACTTTATCACCAAGCGGTAGCGATAGTCGTAAGCTATAGTTGGCGAGACGACAACGATGCTACGATGGAGATCAAGGTGTCACGCCGATGATGATGGTGATCATGACGGTGCTTTGGAGATGGAGATCAAAGGCACAAGATGATGATGGCAATATCATATCACTTATATTGATTGCATGTGATGTTTATCCTTCATGCATCTTATTCTGCTTTGATTGACGGTAGCATTATAAGATGATCTCTCACTAAAAAAATTTAAGGTACAAGTGTACTCCCTAAGTATGCACCGTTGCAAAAGATCGTCGTGCCGAGACACCACGTGATGATCGGGTGTGATAAGCTCAATGATCTTATACAACAGGTGCAAGCCAGTTTTGCACATGCAGAATACTCGAGTTAAACTTGATGAGCCTAGCATATGTAGATATGGCCTCGGAACACTGAAACCGAAAGGTCGAGTGTGAATCATATACTAGATATGATCAACATAGTGATGTTCACCATTGAAAACTACTCCATTTCACGTGATGATCGGCTATGGTTTAGTTGATTTGGATCACGTAATCACTTAGATGATTAGAGGGATATCTATCTAAGTGTGAATTCTTAAGTAATATGATTAATTGAACTTAAATTTATCATGAACTTAGTACCTGATAGTATTTTGCTTGTCTATGTTGTTGTAGATAGATGGCCCGTGCTGTTGTTCTGTTAAATTTTAATGTGTTCCTTAAGAAAGCAAAGTTGAAAGATGACGGTAGCAATTACATGGACTGGGTCCGTAACTTGAGGATTATCCTCATTGCTGCATAAAAGAATTACGTCCTGGAAGCACCGCTGGGTGCCAGGCCTGCTGCAGATGCTGCTGATGACGTTAAGAACGTCTGGCAGAGCAAAGCTGATGAATACTCAATAGTTCAGTGTGCCATGCTTTACGTCTTAGAACCAGGACTTCAACGACGTTTTGAACGTCATGGATCATATGAGATGTTCTAGGAGTTCAAGTTAATATTTCAAGCAAATGCCCGGATTGAGAGATATGAAGTCTCCAATAAGTTCTAAAGTTGCAAGATGGAGGAGAATAGTTCTGTCAGTGAACATATACTCAAAATGTCTAGGTACCATAACCACTTGACCCAACTGGGAGTTAATCTTCCTGTTGATAGTGTCATTGACAGAGTTCTTCAATCATTGCCACCAAGCTACAAGAGCTTCGTGATGAACTATAATATGAAAGGGATGGATAAGACAATTCCCAAGCTCTTCGCAATGCTAAAGGCTCCGGAGGTAGAAATCAAGAAGGAGCATCAAGTGTTGATGGTCAACAAGACCACCAGTTTCAAGAAAAAGGATAAAGGGAAGAAGAAGGGGAACTTCAAAAAGAACGGCAAACAAGTTGCTGCTCAGGAGAAGAAACCCACGTCTGGACCTAAGCCTCAGACTGAGTGCTTCTACTGCAAACAAACTGGTCACTGGAAGCGGAACTGCCCCAAGTATTTGGCGGATAAGAAGGATGGCAAGGTGAACAAAGGTATATGTGATATACATGTTATTGATGTGTACCTTACTAGAGCTCGCAGTAGCACATGGGTATTTGGTACTGGTTCTGTTGCTAATATTTGCAACTCGAAACAGGGACTACGGATTGAGCGAAGATTGGTTAAGGACGAGGTGACAATGCGCGTGGGAAATGGTTCCAAAGTCGATGTGATCGCCATCGGCACGCTACCTCTACATCTACCTTCGGGATTAATTTTAGACCTAAATAATTGTTATTTGGTGCCAGTGTTAAGCATGAACATTATATATGGATCTTGTTTGATGCGAGACGGTTATTCATTTAAATCTGAGAATAATGGTTGTTCTATTTATATGAGTAATATCTTTTATGGTCATGCACCCTTGAAGAGTGGTCTATTTGTATTAAATCTCGATAGTAGTAATACACATATTCATAATGTTGAAGCCAAAAGATGCAGATTTGATAATGATAGTGCAACTTATTTGTGGGACTGCCGTTTAGGTCATATTGGTGTAAAGCGCATGAAGAAACTCCATACTGATGGACTTCTGGAATCACTTGATTATGAACCACTTGGTACTTGCGAACCAAGCCTCATGGGCAAGATGACCAAAACACCGTTCTCTGGAACAATGGAGCGAGCAACAGATTTATTGGAAATCATACATACTGATGTATGTGGTCCCATGAATATTGAGGCTCGCGGTGGGTATCGTTATTTTCTCACCTTCACAGATGATTAGAGCAGATATGGGTATATCTACTTAATGAAACATAAGTCTGGAACATTTGAAAAGTTCAAAGAATTTCAGAGTGAAGTGGAAAATCATCGTAACAAGAAAATAAAGTTTCTACGATCTGATCGTCGAGGAGAATATTTGAGTTACGAGTTTGGTCTACATTTGAAACAATGCGGAATAGTTTCACAACTCACGCCACCCGGAACACCACAGCCTAATGGTGTGTCCGAACATCGTAATCATACTTTACTAGATATGGTGCGATCTATGATGTATCATACTGATTTACTGCTATCATTTTGGGGTTATGCTTTAGAGACGGCTGCATTCATGTTAAATAGAGCACCATCGAAATTCGTTGAGACGACGCTTTATGAACTATGGTTCGGCAAGAAACCAAAGTTGTCATTTCTTAAAGTTTGGGGCTGCGATGCTGATGTGAAAAAGCTTCAACTTGATAAGCTCGAACCCAAATCGGAGAAATGTGTCTTCTTAGGATACCCAAAAGAAACTATTGGGTACACATTCTATCACAGATCCGAAGGCAAGACATTTGTTGCTAAGAACGGATCCTTTCTAGAGAAGGAGTTTCTCTCGAAAGAAGTGAGTGGGAGGAAAGTAGAACTTGATGAGGTAACTGTACCTGCTCCCTTATTGGAAAGTAGTTCATCATAGAAACCGGTTCCTGTGACACCTACACCAATTAGTGAGGAAGCTAATGATGATGATCATGAAGCTTCAGATCAAGTTACAGCCGAACCTCGTAGGTCAACCAGAGTAAGATCTGCACCAGAGTGGTACGGTAATCCTGTTCTGGAAGTCATGTTACTTGACCATGACGAACCTACGAACTATGAAGAAGCGATGGTGAGCCCAGATTCCACAAAATGGCTTGAGGCCATGAAATCTGAGATGGGATCCATGTATGAGAACAAAGTGTGGACTTTGGTTGACTTGGCCGATGATCGACAAGCCATCGAGAATAAATGGATCTTCAAGAAAAAAACTGACGCTGACGGTAATGTTACTGTCTACAAAGCTCGACTTGTTGCGAAAGGTTTTCGACAAGTTCAAGGGGTTGACTACGATGAGACTTTCTCACCTGTAGCAATGCTTAAGTCTGTCCGAATCATGTTAGCAATTGCCGCATTTTATGACTATGAAATTTGGCAAATGGATGTCAAAACTGCATTCCTGAATGGATTTCTGGAAGAAGAGTTGTATATGATGCAACCTGAAGGTTTTATCGATCCAAAGGGTGCTAACAAAGTGTGCAAGCTCTAGTGATCCATTTATGGACTGGTGCAAGCCTCTCGGAGTTGGAATAAATGTTTTGATAGTGTGATGAAAGCATATGGTTTTATACAGACTTTTGGAGAAGCCTGTATTTACCAGAAAGTGAGTGCGAGCTCTGTAGCATTTCTAATATTATATGTGGATGACATATTGTTGATTGGAAATGATATAGAATTTCTGGATAGCATAAAAGGATACTTGAATAAGAGTTTTTCAATGAAAGACCTCGGAGAAGTTGCTTATATATTGGGCATCAAGATCTATAGAGATAGATCAAGACGCTTAATTGGACTTTCACAAAGCACATACCTTGATAAAGTTTTGAAGAAGTTCAAAATGGATCAAGCAAAGAAAGGGTTCTTGCCTGTGTTACAAGGTGTGAAATTGCGTAAGACTCAAAGCCCGACCACTGCAGAAGATAGAGAGAAAATGAAAAGTGTTCCCTATGCTTCAGCCATAGGCTCTATCATGTATGCAATGTTGTGTACTAGACCTGATGTGTGCCTTGCTATTAGTTTAGCAGGGAGGTACCAAAGTGATCCAGGAGTGGATCGCTGGACAACGGTCAAAAACATCCTGAAATACCTGAAAAGGACTAAGGATACGTTTCTCGTTTATGGAGGTGACAAAGAGCTCATCGTAAATGGTTACGTCGATGCAAGCTTTGACACTGATCCGGAGGATTCTAAATCGCAAACCGGATACATATTTATATTGAATGGTGGAGCTGTTAGTTAGAGCAGTTCTAAACAAAGCGTCGTGGCGGGATCTACGTGTGAAGCGGAGTACATAGCTACTTCGGAAGCAACAAATGAAGGAGTCTGGATGAAGGAGTTCATATCCGATCTAGGTGTCATACCTAGTGCATCGGGTCCAGTGAAAATATTTTCTGACAATACTTGTGCAATTGCCTTGGCAAAGGAATCCAGATTTCACAAAAGAACCAAGCACATCAAGAGACGCTTCAATTCCATCCGGGATCAAGTCCAGGTGGGAGACATACAGATTTGCAAGATACATACGGATTTGAATGTTGCAGACCCGTTGACTAAGCCTCTTCCATGAGTAAAACATGATCAGCACCAAGACTCCATGGGTGTTAGAAGCATTACTGTGTAATCTAGATTATTGACTCTAGTGCAAGTGGGAGACTGAAGGAAATATTGACGTTGTGTACCTGAGCATGAACATGAACAGATCCTACACAAGTGCCACACCGAGGCTTATGGAGGACACCATGCTGGAGACAGAACTAGACATAAGGTATTGCAATCCGGTTTTTATTGGACTACTCTCTTCAAGGATGCCCGCAAGTTTGTTTTGTCTTGTGATGAATGTCAAAGAATTGGTAATATTAGTAGCCGTCAAGAAATGCCTATGAATTATTCACTTGTTATTGAACCATTCGATGTTTGGGGCTTTGATTATATGGGACCGTTTCCTAGCCATAGACATGAGTTGTCATTGGATCAACGGGATCACATCATTAGGAGAATGATGTGATTGACATGACCCATTCCGTTAGCTTAGCACTTGATCGTTTAGTTTATTGCTATTGCTTTCTTCATGACTTATACATGTTCCTATGACCATGAGATTATGCAACTCCCGATCACCGGAAGAACACTTTGTGTGCTACCAAACGTCATAACGTAACCGGTTGATTATAAAGGTGCTCTACAGGTGTCTCCGATGGTGTTCGTTGAGTTGGCATAGATCGAGAATAGGATTTGTCACTCCGATTGTCGGAGAGGTATCTCTGGGCCCTCTCGGTAATGCACATCACTATAAGCCTTGCAAGCAATGTGACTAATGGATTAGTTACGGGATGATGCATTACAGAACGAGTAAAGAGACTTGTCGGTAACGAGATTGAACTAGGTATTGAGATACCGATGATCAAATATCGGGCAAGTAACATACCGATGACAAAGGGAACAACGTATGTTGTTATGCGGTTTGACCAATAAAGATATTCATAGAATATGTAGGAACCACTGTGAGCATCCAGGTTCCGCTATTGGTTATTGACCGGAGACGTGTCTCGGTTATGTCTACATAGTTCTCGAACCCATAGGGTCCGCACGCTTAAAGTTCTGTGATGATCGGTATTATGAGTTTTTGTGTTTTGATGTACCGAAGGTAGTTCGGAGTCCCGGATATGATCACGGACATGACGAGGAGTCTCGAAATGGTCGAGACGTAAATATCGATATATTGGACTACTATGTTCGGACACCGGAAGTGTTTCGGTAGGTTTCGGACATATACCGGAGTACCGGGGGGTTACCGGAACCCCCCGGGGAGTATATTGGGCCTAATGGGCCTTAGTGGGAGAAGAGGAGGGGCGGACGGGGCGGCCGCGTGCCCCCTCCCCCTCTAGTACGAATTGGACAAGGAGGGGGGGCGCCCCCCTTTCCTTCTCTTCTTCTCATTTCCTCTCCTACTCCTACTCCTACTTGGAAGGGGGAGTCCTACTCCCGGTGGGAGTAGGACTCCTCATGGGCACGCCGTAGGAGGCCGCCCCCTCCCCCACCTCCACTCCTTTATACATGGGGAGGGGGCACCCCTTGAAGACACAACAATTGATCATTGATCTTTTAGCCGTGTGCGGTGCCCCCCTCCACCATAATCCACCTCGATCATATCGTAGCGGTGCTTAGGCGAAGCACTGTGCCGGTAGCTTCATCAACACCGTCACCACGCCGTCGTGTTGATGAAGCTCTTCCCGAAAGCTCTACTGGATCATGAGTTCGCGGGACGTCACCGAGCTGAATGTGTGCTGAACGCGGAGGTGACGTACATTCGGTACTGAGGATCGGTCGATCGTGAAGACGTACGACTACATCAACCGCATTGTCATAACGCTTCCGCTTACGTTCTACGAGGGTACGTAGACGACACTCTCCCCTCTCGTTGCTATGCATCACCATGATCTTGCGTGTGCGTAGTATTTTTTTGAAATTTCTACGTTACCCAACAGTGGCTGCCTCGCTGCTTCCTTGACGTCCACTCCAAGTCTCCTGGATTGCATTTGTTCCAAAAAAAGATCCTCACGAAGTTTTCATTCCGTTTGGATTCCGTTTGACATTCCTTTTCCGCGAAACACTGAAATAGGCAAAAAAAACAGCAATTTGCACTAGGCCGTCGGTTAATAGGTTAGTCCCAAAAATAATATAAAAGTGCATAATAAAGCCCATAAACATCCAAAACAGATAATATAATTGCATGGAACAATCAAAAATTATAAATACGTTGGAGACGTATCAGTCCTTCCGAGGACGGCGACAGCAGGCCACTCGATCCTGGTGCAAGTCTTGGCCCACAGGAAGCGATGGGGAGCTCCTCTGCTTCGGTGTTGTGTTGGTGAGCAGCGTGGGCGGCAAGGTGGGGCTGGGACGACGCATCGATTTATGGGCCGGAGCATGTGGTGGTCGCGCGGGGCGGTCTTCACGATGTCGGCAGCACCACGCCAGGGCGAGCTTGATCTGGATCTGAGGAGGGCCATCATTGAGAGGGCTCGCGCTCAGTGTCGTGACAGAGGAGAAGGGTCAGGCGGGAGTGAGACTTCTTTTCGGCGGTGTGCGGGCTGTAGGCGACTCTGTGCACCAGCGGTCGTGGGCCGATTTTGGTGTTTTGATCCTTTTGCTAAAGTTTAGCCCGATCTGATCCTCATCCGAAAGTATTTCAGGATCTGACCCTTTTTCTACCGCCAGGGTTGATGGCGGTAGGGTATGATAGCCTACCACCAAGGCCCTTGGCGGTAGGAATGCATGTCCTACCGCAAAAATTCTTTAAGTATCAGATACAACGTGTGTACTCACTTACCGCCGGGTTGTTTGATGGTAGGGGTACACAGGCTACTGCCAACCTGTTTGGCGGTAGGCCAGCACTACGCTAATGTGGACAAGTTGCCTACCTCCAGGGTCTTTGGCAGTAGCAAAAGGGTCAAATTCTGAAATACTTTTGAATGAGGGTCAGATCTGGCTAAACTTTTGCCAAAAAGGTCAAAACACGAAAATTAGCCACGACCGTGGGCTCGATGGGCACTAAGGGACGGCGTGTGGCAGAATGGGGCCCCAACATCTTGTTCTCCGGTGGTTGTGACCCAGTTTGAAACTGGTGGGAACGATGGAGATCTAGGCCCTAGCATCCAGATCTGAAGGTGGCTGGGGTGGACGTCGGGTGCGTGGGGCCGCTGGGCGTGTGATTGAAGTGGTGGTTTGGCCAAGGTAGGTTGTTGGACGTGCAACGTAGAATGAAGACCTTGTTGTAGGTCATTGGGTCGGGGTAGGCGATGATGACACTTGTGGGCACCACTTCCTTCTAGAAAGCGTCGTTGAGGCATTTCTGCTCGCTCCACTGTGTGAGGAAGCTCTAGGGGAAACCCTTGATCCCTTGGGATCAGACGGTGATTGCATTGTGTGTCGCACCTCTTGAGGCATAGTTCCAGGAGCTTCTTATCGACCAGAGAGACTAGCAATAGGTGAGGGTTGTCGTTCGTGTTGCTTGGTCGACGAGATTTAGTTTGGTTTTGATGCAATGGAGGTTTGGTTGAGGTGTTCACCTCATTCACATGCGACACCTCTCCTTTTCTTTTAACGGGTGTTGTCAAGTGGCAACAAGACGGCCAATGCTAAAGGTCGTGCCTTGCTTGGTTAGACAACGATGGAAGACGAAGACCTACTCCACCAGTTGCTTGAACCTGCATGATCTTCGAAGCCGAGTTAGTATTTGTCGTCTTGTTGTGAGTGTGTTGTCATTGTCGTAGCTATTTCATTTTCTCCTTGAAGAAGTTGAACTAGTTGTTTGCTCATCTTGAGTTGTATAACACCTTCTTTACAAAATGAAATGCAACACTAATTGCTTTTTGTTCAAAAAAAAACTTTGTTGACATCGTAATAAAGCACCACGAGCCAAACTTTTAAAAAAATCTCTTTAGTCAATCCATGCTAGCCAAGTAAGGATGTAGATTGCCGACGAAGCCATGTTTTTCTTATGCGCTATGATCATTTGCAACCGGCCCCCTCAATGCCCCTTTGTATGTCTAGGTGGACAGTCCGGTCACGAAATTACCATCCAATTGGACACCGTATACCCGGCTCAAAAGTCCGAGTTGTATGGCAACCCTCAAACCCATCTCATACATGGGGTGGATATGGGGAGGCCCGAACGCATCCATCATGTTGGACTGATAGGGGGCATCCCAAATCGCCCCCAACCTAGCCCAACTTGCCCCCTTCTTCTCCTATCTTTTGCTTCGTTCACACTGTCGCCGCCCTAGCTCTGTCGTCGTCCTCAACCCACAACACCGTCACCAGAGGCCTCATCCCACAACGTCGATGTCTGTGCCGCCACCGCACGCTATCCCCAGTATGTCCAACTCCTCTGGGCATACACCTCGCCCTCTATGTGTACAATGAAATGTCTGAGCAGTTCTTTTTTTCCTTTGATCATTTATAGGCAAAACAATGAATTCACCGGATGATGATCATGGAGAAAAGGACCTTGATGAATTCTCGTACAAAGAGTTTGTTGAGTAGTCAGATTCAGACAACGAAGATGTTGGGTGGGGGCAATGACATAGCCTTGAGAATGTTTGGTCAAGTAGCCCTAAGAATGTGGTGTTTCGTTGGTGTGGCCGTGTGGGTGGGTGGGTGGGGGCATCAAATAGAGGAAGTATGCATTTGTGATGAGAACACATAAATACATGGAACACATTTGGACAGTCCACGCCCAAAACAAGCGCGACCTACCAATCCGCTTCCCATTGGTCTAGGGAATGCATGCTAGATCATAACTTGCTAGAGCATCAGAAGCATTCTATCGAGCATATTCTCTGCGGTTTCCAGAATGAATTTTCTCTAATCATGTTGCTTCCATGTGTGCTCCCGATATGCTCCCCAGGTCCTAGTAATCATGTATGCTTCCTTACACAAGCGATGTTTTCTTTCATTCCATAGTTGTTCCCATTATAGAATAAACATGTTTCCAACACTACGACCCATGCTTCATGATTCATAGTAGCGTTTTTCTCCAAGCATTGTCATAGTTAATTTCTATGCCATGAATACTTCTATTTCGGAACACAAACTATGTGATGATAGAAGACCGAAAAATATAGTACCAAAACATTTTTATCATACCCCCGAAAGAAACATGGTATCATAGTGTAAGTGTAAGAATGAAGCACGTGTATGTTCAAGGAAACATGGCATGTTTTATGTGCGTCACATGCAGTACTAGTGCATTTACGTGATAGTGAGCCAGTGGAAACACATTTTGATGGTTGTCTAAGCAGGAACAAAGTAGCACTGAATCATTGTCATTTTGTGTGTAAAACATGAAGCAAACATATGAATACTGGAAAACATGTCACATTTAGACACATTATAACTGAGCACCTTTCCTGCCTTCTTAGGCCATCAGCATTCGCAGCCGTTTGATCATTGATTCTGGACATTTTTGACCGTCTGATTAACTCTGAATCACACTTAGGCTTGCTTTGTCGCTGCTAACCACCGCTAGCCTTGATGGGTCGCTCCTCTAGTATGATATCAGAAGCATGTATATGGTACTAAACCCAATGAAGCACATACATAAAAGGCTAGGAAATGTATATATAGACCACTGCAACAATTGCATTTACGACGTTCCCACGCGATCTCATGCACATAACAAGTCGCATCGATGGCATCAAAGATGATGCCAGCTCAAACAAGGGCATCTTTTAAATGAACGTTCTTCCAGGAGGAGCGTCAGCGTCACCCGAGATCGAGGCGATGACCGTGAGAACCAAGGGTGGTGCCGAGTCGACTATGAGTAGTAGGAACGAAGTGACTGTAAGAAGGAATATGGATGCCTCAACATCACAGAAGAGGCCTGCGTGCCGATGAGATCATATCAATGAAAAGCCTCCTCGTCACACTTCACATCGTCATCTTCGTCAATATTATGATTTAAGCCGGTCACTTCTCGTGGTCAATGCGCTCGTCAACATCGCGCTTCATGCCCCTGTTCCCGGTCGACATCCTCACCACTATTTCCTGCGACTACGGTGAAGAGTGTGAATTTCCTGCGACTACGGTGAAGAGCGTGAAGCTTCCGGCGGGCGGCTTGTGGCGGTTACCCTCGTTAGAAAATCTACCCAGACATTGGGTCAATTATCGATATTCAATAGTAATGAAGATGGTTGATCATAGGGTGAGATCAGACATCGGATACAAATAATTCTCCTTCGAAGCTGCTTTTAATAAGGAAAACTAAAGAGAACTTAGACAAAATTACACGTTTTTGTACTAACCCATAACCCAGGCACAAATCTTTCCGTGGGTAAAAAACATCCACTCCTTCGTCTCCAAGGTGAGGTGTACGGGAAGAACAATGGTTGGATCGTTCATCCCAAAGCACCATATGTTAGATGCAGCGACCACCGTGGGCTTACTCGAGCTCGGCTGCGGGGGGCAGTGGCGGCCGCCGGCGGCGGTGGAAGGGGGGATTAGAATTGTACTAAGCGCAATTAGCAACCTCGCGGTAAATTCCGTCAGTATTTGGCGGCCTCACGCTAAATTCCGTGCGCAATTAGCGACCTAGGCCTCACTCCCTGACAACCTAGCTGCTCTGAACTCCGCCCGAAACCCTAGCCGCCCCCATCATCCCCTTCCTCCCACTGTCCCACCCCGCCGCCATGCCCACGCCGGCGCCGCACCTCGTCGACGAGATCCTCGAGGAGATCTTCCTCCGCCTGCCCACCCCGGCCGACCTCGCCCGCGCCTCAACCGCCAGCCCCCGTTTCCGCCGCATAATCACCGACCGCTCCTTCCTCCGCCGCCACCGCAAACTCTACCCACCTCCTCTCCTAGGGCTCGTACACCAGGATGGCGGCTTCCAGCCAGCCGAGGCGCCCCAGGCCTCCGCCCCGCTCGCCCGCGCCGTCGCCGACGCCGCTGATTTCACCTACTCCTTCGTCCCCGTGCGCAGCAAGGGCATCCCCTGGCAAGTCCGCGACGTCCGCGACGGCCGCGTCCTCCTCGAGGACTGCCGATTTTTGGAGACCCTCAAAGACATGGCGGTGTGTGATCCCTTGTCACGGAGCTACGTGCTGCTCCCGCCCATACCGACGGACCTCGCTGTCCAGGAAGAGCACCCACTTGATATCGTGCCCATCCTTGCTCCCATTGGCGATGATGAAGATGAGATGTCGTTCAAGGTGATATGCTTAGCCACCTATGGTTCCAAGATAACCGCGTTTGTCTTCTCGTCTGTCACACAGCAATGGTGTATAGCTGCATCTATCGCTCGGAGTTTGTCAGGCGTGGACTATCGTCCCCTTGGACTGCGCATGTCTCCCACTTATGGGTTCCGTGGCTTGTCCGGTTTCGACAACGTGCGCGGATGCTTCTACTTGGCGTCACCTTGGTTAGACAAGTTGTTCGTGCTGGACACACAAAGAATGGAGTTTTTCACTGTGAACTATCACACCGGCTATGATATACTGCTCACACATCTGCCTGGCCGGATACTCAAATTTCTCGCCAGTTACGATAAACCCCCTAGAATTCTACCTGGCCAGAACAGAAGTTTGCCTGGCATTGTAGTAGGTAGAGAAGGATATCTCGAGAAGTTTTCTCTCGTCGGTGATCACAGCCCAAATGGCTCATTTGATCTCTATCATATGACTCAGCAAAACAATGGTGAATCTTCCAGTGATTGGCAGCTAGAGAATATTATACCGTTGCCTCGCGGATATGATTATTTCACTGTGAGTGCAGCTGAGGGACTCTTATTCCTTGGAGCCACTACTCAAGATCAAGTGGATTTTGATATAGCTTCCGGGGTACCATTGTCCAGGACTGATTGGGATATAGATTATTTTTCCCTCGAGGTCAAGACTTCTGAACTGAGGAAGGTTTGTAGGAGCAGGGGGCAATTCTTCCAATCTGAACATGTTCACTGGTACTTTGGCTACCCCCCGCCGTTGTCAAAACCAAGTATATGATGTGGTAAGTTATTTTTTATCATTATCGTTGTGCTCAATGTCCTAATTGTTCGTGTAGATGTGATTGCTTTACGCTGTTACAAGACCTCATCAAAGTAGGGAAGGTGGGCATGCTGTTTCCTGGTCAATAATTGCTTTGCAACATGGTAATAAAGAAAACAACTTCATTTTATACCAAGAAGAGCATACATATCCCACTAAGTTTGCATAACATTTGCTTCAGTTAATGTCTGAGGGCCATTTACATCTAAGGAAAGGCGTTAATTTATCCTTTGTGCATTAGTTTCTGCTACATTTTGTTAACTGGAATTGACTAAATGATCATTTGTCCCTCTTATAGACGCACTACCTCTATTATTTGCCTCTCTTTAGATAACATTTGACCATTGATTTACTCCTGTTTAAATTTTTGTGCGTACTATTTTCGTTTTCTAGTTACTAGGCATAAACCCGTGCAAGTATGATACCGGTTACCTGTAAAAGAAGTATGAAATAGAAATATAGGAAAGGAATAGGAGTACACTCTTGCAAGATTTTAAAACTGCATGTATGTTTCGTGTTGTGGTGAAGCCTGGAACTATATTTTCAGTAACTTTATACAGCTTTATCAAGCTGCTGTTTGGTATTGGTTTGTGAAAGTATAAATATTCTGATATTTGTTAGCTTAATTAAAATTGAGCTATATACTGCTTCATATTTCCTTAATAAACTTAATTGCAAGCCTTCCATGTTAAGGTTTTCAGCCCAGTTTTTCCTAGTAACGGGACAGCTCTATTCTCTTTTCATAAATTGCAGGAACACCCTACCCATTTGGAACAAAAAGTTACCCACATGTCTTTTATTTTTCTTTTCTTTTTTGAATATGATTTGGCACATGCTCCGGGTGACTGGACAGATTATAGTTAGACTCCGCTGACATGGTTCTCTTTGTAGCACTGAATAGTCATCCACATGATATCTAAGACGACACGGACGTAATAAGATTCACACCATGGGATTTCTTGAAGCTACGTGTCATCTTTATCTATTTCCCTTAGGAATAGGGTGAGCCTTCAACCTTTAGACCCCCTATGATTTTTTAAAAACTATCATTTAAATGTCAAAACAGTCTTCAAACACAGTTGGTAACACTAATAGGTGTTTAGAAATATTTACGTACCCTATCAAATTTGATATTATCAAAATACTGTTTACAACAAATACACATACATTATTCTCAAGTAGCAATATAAGTATTTTATATTCAAAGCGTATAAGGTATAACCTTACTAAGTTTCCAAAATCCGGGGGATTACTCAAATAATATTATTGTTTGATACATGATATGAATTTGCTTTATTGGGTACGCACATGAACGTACATCAATTTGAAGAGCGTTTGCTTCTTGAGTTATTTTCAAACTTTTCCCTCTACTGCACAAGCACGAAAGCTGAATTATCTGTTTGCATCCAATTAGTTGTGCTATTTCTGATTTATTAGTAAAGCAGTACAATTTGCTGTTGGTCAATTTGAGCAGCTCCAGTCAATCCAACGGGAGAAAATACTCAAAGCACATGCATCTATCTTTATCATGAATGCATTGTGGCATTGGATGGTTTCCACTAAAAATGAAAAAAAATCTCATTAATTAGGCAATCTTAAACATTTACGTGGACCTCATTACTTCATTAGTATGGGAGAAACCCACCCCAACTAGTAATTTCCGATCAGCTTGAACTCATTTGGCAGGTTTGCTACAATGCTACTGAGATGTAGGTGACTTGAACTATTATGCCGATTGATTTGATTTGGTCGCCATGATCTGTACGGCATCCGAACATGGAGTTATGGTGTGGATGCATTATGATCTGGACCATACAGATAAACCCAATGGGTTATTTCTGTTTTTTTAGAGTCAACGCGGTGGCTTGGAAGGAATCCCAATTGGTAAATATATAACATGCAAAGATATTGATTTGTTGCAACTTCACAAGTCAGCCTTTTTTTCCTTCTCTTTTTACCTTTGCTCCCATGTTGATGTTGGTGTTTGGATTCAACCATATTGATACTAGCATCAGTGGTGGCATGGCTGTACGAGCCCCACCGAGTAGTTTTCTAGGCTGCAAGCTCTTGACGAGACCTGTGGAGAGCTATCGACGAGCTTGCAACACCCCTAGGTGCAACAATGCCCAGCCCTACAACAAATGCAGTGCCACAACAATGACCACCGCACTCTGTGTATGTGGTTCAGTGTCGATGCTTGTACCCCTGCTGACGCTTCAAATTCCAATACTAATGCCACAGTTATGCCCAGGTAGACGGGCATTATCATTAGTTGCGGATCACTGCTTGCGCATGGTTCAATTATTCCCTTCTTTTTTATGAGGTTCTTGTTCAGAAAGAACACAGCTTGGCATGGACAGCTGTGACTTGACAGTTGACAGGAGCAGAATGCAAGAACAAAAATAATCAGGGAAGGGAAAATAAATGGAAGTGACCGCAAAAGGATGGATCATCAACCCAAAAATCCCAGTATGGATATATAATCAATTAGAATCTAGGTTATGCGGGATAAGTAATGTGGGTATGTTCATAAGAGGCTCAGATAATCAAATATCCTACCTAGCATAAGAGGGGCTCCTTTGAAGCATGAATGAGCAGTTTACGTGTCTTTAGTCTTAAGTGGTCAATCTGTGGTGTACTTGTCGATTTTGTATGCAGCGCCTTGTTATTAAACTGCGGAAGCAAAGATTTTTGTTGCATCCACATAATTCTTGTTCTAACTATTAAGTGTATCTGCAGGATGAACTCGCTTTGCTTTCAGTGTCTCTTTTGTGCCATGCATCTGGAGCCTTTGCAGAGAAATGGAGGATGGTCAAGATGGTGCTGCCGACCTTACTTGGGCATTCGTTTTTCTTACGAGGAATCAGCCATCCTGTACCTCGCTATATGTGCGGTATGAGGCAAATGTAAAACAAGAGATGCTGCAAGCAAGGTGGATTAGTCCATGTACTTCGCTACATATGCTTATGTTAAGCGTGTCCTAGCAAGAAATGTTGTAATCTACGTGATTTTTTGTGAACTTTTACATCCAAGAGGCTTTTTTTTTGTGTGTGTGTGTATGTGTGTTGGAAAAATTGTCGAGTAACTTATTGCTGTCAAAAGTCTCAGCAGTTGCAGCACATTATCCTCTGCTCAACATGTTCGTGTATCCAATGATCAATTGCTGCTTTAGGTTCTTATTATTGCTCATTCTAGGTTTGAGAATTCAAATTTGTAGTTTTGTCGGATGCCTTTCGAAAGCCACATTCTGAGGCAATCGGCTGAAATAAAACAGGTAAGCTTCATGCCTTCATCGTCGACCGATCAGGATCTGAACAATTCTGATACTCCACATCTTTGCAAGAGATATCTATCTTGTGACTACCCTGTTGGGTTAGACACACAACTTTTTGTCAACAAGTGATAGGAAGCTCAACAAATCTGATACTTATCTAGCTGTGATGGCAGCTCTTTGCTGTCTTCCTACTCTGGCAAATTTTACCTGGTTGTGTTATTTTTTGCTGTGACGAGACAGGTTCTTTATGATGGGTATTGCTGCTACATTTGCTGGAGCATTTGGACTGGGAAACAAAGTCACCTTTGACGCACACCTCTGATAGATATTGTTTGCACGGTGCGTTCGGCTGTTCGTTACTGTTATATTGGTCAGGTTTGCGTAAGGGGGAGAAAGTTCTTCGTTTCAGGATGGCGTTTGTCAGCTGATGCAGATGCTGCTACTGCTGCTGATCGTGGGACGAGAAGGAATATTTATGGCCATATGCTTGTTGGTAGACATGCCAGGTCCAATGGCTGTCCTCTTTTTCTCATCGGTCATGTTCTCTTTCTTACATTACAATTTACAATCATTGTCCTTTCCTCCCTCGGTCTGATGTGTACATGCTTGATGATCAAGAACCGTTCAGGTTCCCTGCTCCGGGCACATGCACTTTGGAACGCAAGAGCAGGTAGCTCTTCGTCCATGGAAGCTTGCACAACTCGTGATGAAATGCGGTTGGCAAGCAAGCTTGGATTTCAAAGAATCGTCATAGAGAGTGATGCCCAGGAGGTGGTCAAACTGTGTAACACATACTGCTTTGATCGTGCGAAGATTGTTGCTATCTCTCAAGATACAAGGGAGCTTATTAGAGGCTTAGGCGGAGGTGTGTTGGTGCATGTGGTTCGTGAAGCAAATGAGGTGTATCATGGATGTGCTAAATAGGCTAGTGAGCTTAGGCGGAGGTGCATGTGGACTAACTACGGCTCTACCTTCCTTCATGATTATATGCAGTTATCCCGTAATCCCTCTAAGTAATATTATAAAGCTCCTTGTTAGAACAACAAAAAATATTGGTCTAGTAGCCCTGCGAATGTGGTGTTTCGTTGCTGCGTGTGTTGGTCAGAGGGTGGTGGGGGGAGGGGGTGGGGGCGTCGAATAGAGGAAGTATGTACTTACGATGATAACACATAAATACATGCCACACATTTGGACGGTCCACACCCCTAAACTAGCGCGACCTACCAATCCATAGCTTCCCATGGGACCAGGGTATGCATGCTAGATCATAACTCGCTAGAGCATCAGAAGCATTCTCTCCAGCATATTCCCTGGTGGTTTCCAAAATAAACTTTCTCTATCCATGTTGCTTCCACACATGCTCCCGATATTCTATATCCCCAGGTCCAGTAATCATGTATGTTTCCTCATACAAGTGATGTTTTCTTTCATTCCATAGTTGTTCCCATTATTATAGAATAAACATGTTTCCAACACTAGAACCCATGCTTCACGATTCATAGTCGCATTTTTCTCGAAGCATTGTCAAGCTTTATTTCTATGCTATGAATGCTTCTATTTCAGAACACAATTTTGTGATGATAGAAGACCGGAAAATGTAGTACCAAAACATTGTTATCGCACCCTCACAAAAAAAACATTGTATTGTAGTGTAAGAATGAATCACATGTATGTTCAAGGTAACATGTCGTGTTTCATGTGTATGACATGTAATACTAATGCATTTCCATGATAGTGAGCCAGTGGAAACACATTTTGATAGTTGTCGAAACGGGAACAGAAGTAGTACTGAATCATTGTCATCTGTATGTAAAAAATGAAGCAAACATATAAATACTTGAAAACATGTCACATATGATATCAGAAGCATGTATGTGGTACTAAACCCAATGAAGCGCATACATAAAACGCTAGGAAATGTATATAGAGACCACTGCAACAACTGCATTTACGATGTTCCCACTCCCATGCATACAATAAGTCACAACGATGACAGCAGAGATGATGCCGACTCAAACAAGATCATCTTTCAAAGGAACGTTCTTCCAGGAGGAGTGTGAATGTCGCCCGAGATCGAGACGATGACCATGAGAACTAAGGGTGGCACTGAGTCGACTACGAGTAGTAGGAACGAAGTCTCGATTAGGAGCAATATGGATGCCTCAACACTACAGGAGAGGCTTGCGCACCAATGGGATCATATATCAGTGAAAAGCCTCCTCGTCACACTTCCCATCCCCCCGTCTTCGTCAACATTATGGCCTCACCCTGTCATCTCTCGTGGTCAATGCCCTCGTCAACGTCGTGCTTCTCGCCCTGCTCCCGGTCGACATCCTCGCTCAACGGTGAAGAGCGTGAAGCTTTCGACAGACGGCTTGCGGTGGTTATTCTAACTCTTATTTACAAGACCTTGGATAGATTATCGATATTCAATAGTAAGGAAGATGGCTTGGTGAGATCAGACATCGGATAATAATTCTCCTTAGAAACTGCCTTTAAGGAAAACTAATGAAAATTTGATAAAATTACACGTCTTTGAAAGCTGTGCTTTGAGGCAATCAGCTAAAACAAAACGACAAGCTTCATGCTTCACGCCGACATTCCTTTATCCACATCTTTGCAAGAGACATGCATCTTGTGAAAGCCCTGTTGGATTAGACACTATGTCAACAAGTGATCAGAAACTCAATAATCCTGATACGTATCTAGCTGTGCTGGCAGCTCCTTTATGGCTTCCTACTCTCGGCAAAATTTGCCTGGTTGCATTCTTTCTCGCCGTAACGAGACAGGTTCTTTATGATGTGTATCTCTGCTACATTTGCTAGAGTATTTGGACTGTGAGAAACAAAGTCACCTTTGATGCACACCTCTCGCAGAGATTGTTTTCACGATGCGTTAAACTGTTCGTTACTGTTATATTGGCCAGGTCTTCGTAAGGAGGAAGACGGTTTTTCTTTTCAGGATGGTGTTCGTCAGCTGATGCAAATGCTGCTAATCATCGGACGAGAAGGAATATTTATGGTCAAATGCCGCTGACGCACATGCACTTTGGAACGCAAGAGCAAGTAGCATGTAGGCCGTGAAGCAAATGAGGTGCCTCATAGTGTGCGAAACAAACTAGTGAGCTTAGGTGGAGGTGTTTGTGGACTAACTACACCTCTACCTTCCTCCATGATTGCATGCAATTTCTTCGTAACCTAATATATAAAGCTCCTTACTAGCAAAATAAATGTTTGGTCAACTAGCCCTAAGAATGTGGTGTTTCA
>NC_041390.1:77340440-77361884 GCF_002162155.2 Triticum dicoccoides
CGGGGGTGGGGGAGGGGGGGGGTCGTATGGAGCAATCTCGAGGAAGTATGTCTTTACGATGAGAACATGGAACACATTTGGATGGTCCGCACCCCAAAACTAGTGCAGCATACCAATCCCTAGCTTCCCGTCGGACCATGGTATGCCTGTTAGATCAGAACTCGCTGGATGCATTCTTTCGAGCATATTTCCCGGTGGTTTCCATAATGAACTTCCTTTAACCATGTTTCTTCCATACATACCCCCAATATTCACTCCATGTCCCAATAATCGTGTATGTTTCCTTATACACCTAATGCTTCCTTTCATTCCATTCGTGTATGTTCCTTATATACCCAATGCTTCCTTTCATTCTATTAGTTGTTCCCATTATAGGATAAACATGTTTCCAACACTACAAGCCATGCTTCATGATTCATAGTCGCATTTTTATCCAAGCATTAGCATGGTTCGTCTTCGCGCTCTGTCGCTGAAGACGCCGACGCTCGCGGGCGCCGCTATCTTCTTGAAGACGTCGTCATGACGTTCCTCTCCGTGTCCGGGTTCTGATGAAAACCTCTACCTATTGTAGACTCGGCAACAACGACGCCTAACGCCATTATCCCTCGGGGCGTTGTTGTGGAGCTTAGGTGTTATAGGTCTTAGCACGGTGTTGCTTTAGTTCATCTTGTACTTTATTTCGGTAGCATAGTCGCGCTCGTTCTGCGTGATCCGATTATCTTGGGATCGGCAGTGTTTGGAGGCCACCCCATCTCCTTGTGTCCTTCGGCCGCCTCGACAACGGTGCAGCCCGCCTCGCCTCCAATGCGGAAATCTCCTCTTGCCTGCAGCCAACGGAGGGAGTGCGCCACGATTGCCTTCGGCCTCTGCCCCGAGATGGTATGCGCCATCGCGGTGGCCAGCGTGAGGGCCGACACCGCTCCTCGCATCCGACGTGGAGAGCTCCTTTTGGGTGCGGCCACCTGAGGGAGTGCGCCGTCAGGGCCAGTCCTAAGGGGGGCCGAACGGGGCAGCCGCCCCGGCCCCCCGGTGCGAGAGGGGGCCCCAAAATGCTGAGCATTAGGTATTGTCCTTGATTTTGTTTTTCCTTTTTCTATGATTTCCTTTCATAATGCGGGATGCCCTTCCTTAATCCACCATTTCCTTAATTAATTACGATCCATAAAATAGGGGTACTACTATTTATTCCTATTTTCCTTCCTTACCAGCAAAGGTGCGATTGGGAAACACGTAGGAGTTATTGTATGCGATTAATTAGGGGTAGTTATGAATAAACATCTCCTGATTTTTTTCCTTAATCCATGAGATTACTAGTGTACAACCATGTACTCAGAGAACGGATCACCCCCTGCATGGAGATTGATATTCATCTCATGCGTGCAACCGCCGCCTAGTGCAGGCCTGAGTCGGAGGAGTGCGACCTCACTAAATCTGCGAGATCATATACAAGTTACAAAGACCCGAAAAAATGTACAAGTTACAAAGAAGAGAAGGTATGTTTCTGATATCTATTTATGCATGTAGTCTATCCCCTATGAGATTTTACCAAGATGGTTGATCAAAGTTTATAAATGATTGCCAACATTGCCTCTTCACTATCGCAACTAGCCTGTTGGGGATATTACTACTGGGCGTAAACCGGTCTATCTGGGCCGGGTTAACTTCGTCAGTAGTTAAGTATGTTAAAGCCCAAGAAGACAGAGGAGGGCTTAAGGCCCATGGTCGGTTCAAGGCCTGTAGCCGTAAACCGGCGTTAGTAATTAACCTGAATTGTAAGTTAGGAATAAGTAGAGACCAAACTGGACACATCTATGAGCCGGTATTGGGACTCCGTAAGCCGACGGGAGTCACCCGTGTATATAAGGGGACAACCCAGCGGTGGTTCAGGAACAGACAACAACTCGAGACATAGACGAAGCTTGTTGGCTCCCTAGTCATCGAAACCCCATCAATTCCATAACAACTAGACGTAGGCTTTTACCTTCATTGAAGGGGCCGAACTAGTATAAACTCTCTTGCGTCCTTGTATCCGCTTTAACCCCTTCAAGCTAACCCGTCGCGATGGCTCCACGACTAAGTCCTTTCTTTAGGACATCTGCCGTGACAAAACCACGACAGTTGGCGCCCACCGTGGGGCTGTCGCACGATGGTTTCCGGTTTTTGGAGGGCCGCTTTGAAGGACTCGAGGGCTACGCTATAGGCCGGATGACTAAGAGTCATCGCGGTAAGCTCTACATCGACGACGCAGGCTGGGGCCCCGAGGCCGGCTCAATTGAGTACGGGTACCGGGTCCCCTTTGGTAGCATTCACGTTTTCATTGGCAAGATCGGTGAACCGGGCCCTGAGACGGACATCTGCACCGACCTCGTCGAGACGGCTCAGCGTGCGCGATCCGCCCGGGTTAAACCGGCCATGAAGCATGCCTTCGTGGGAGTCATCCATGGAGGAAGTTATGAGGACGGATCGGAATTTCGCGGCGCGACCGTCGTTTGTTCCGGTGAAGAATCTTCGACCGGGGAAACCGAATCTCTTTATCAGCTACAAGATGGCCAGATTGGGAGTTGTTCCGATGGCGATAGTATTCCGGACCCCTCTGATCTGCCCAACCGGGTTGGAATATTCATGGCCGGAACACAAGCAGCGCTTCATTCTTCGACAGCTGCGGCAACGGTCTCCGGTTCAGCAGCGGCGACGGCTGCCGGGGCAGGAGGCCCTGTGCGCCCGCCGGCTCAGGTTCTATCAGAACTATTTGATGTGTTGGTTGTGCTTATGGCGGAAGTTAATCCGCCGGATCAGGACGTTCACAACGCGGAGATTGCAAAGGTAAAGGAACAGATCACCCAAGCCAAGGCGGATCTGGCGGCTGAGGACACCAGGATGGCCGCAGAGCGGGCCGCCTTAGATGCACAGGCCTACAAGCTTATGTTGGACCAGAGCGCGTCGCATGAAGTCATGAGGAGGAAGCACCGATCCCGCTTACCTCCGGTTTTCGAGGCCAGAGACCTTTTCAACACTCCAGGACCAAGAGCCGGCAATCCGCTGGAGGGAAACCGAGCAGAAGCCCCTGGGATCGGTGCACCAGTTCAGCCTCGTCAGATGGACCGGCCCCGTCAAAACACCGTTGTACCTCAGACCGCTTTAACACCTCCGGGTCACTACTCCAACCCAATGGACAATCTTGTTGCCGCTGCTGCACGGCTGGAGGCCATTCCAATTGAAGGTGACTCGCCGCAGGCAGTAGAGATGCACGGGTCAAGGAACTTCTGAGGACAGCTTTGGCCCAACAGGAAGCGTACTCGTACAGCCGCGACCGGATCCACTCGACCCCCCGTCCAAGCCGGAGCTATAGCAGACACATGGATGAACCGGCAGTGTCGAGTAATGAACGACATGGGGCACCCCGTGACAACAACCCGACGGGTGGTGCTGATGACGCTCAGGGAGTGGTGGACCGGGCCCGCGCGCAGGGAGGCCGAGTTAGCCACACAGCATCAGGCTCGGCAGCTCACGCCGGTTCGTCCAACCACCTTGACTGAACCTGGTGTTACTTCTAGTTCTTTGGGGGTGCCTTGCCTTATCCCCGCTTTACGCAACATGCGCCTGTCCAAGGATTTCAAAGGCCCACGCAAGGTACCAAATTACACGGCGGATCAACCTCTAGAGACATGGGTGGAGAGCTATGAGATGGCCATGGAGATGCTTGATGTGGATGACGCGGCGTGTGCGAAATACTTCACCATGATGCTCGAAGGAACGGCCCGTACTTGGTTAAAAAGCTTGCCGGCTAATTCTATCAGTTCATGGGCCCAATTACGAGCCCGGTTTATCAGCAATTTCAAAGATACATGTAAACAGCCTATGTCGATAGTGGACTTAGCTGCATGCGTCCAGGAGGAAGGAGAATCAACGACTCATTGGGTGCGCCGGGTTTCACAAGTGTTGCACTCCTCAGACCGCATCAACGCTGACACCGCAGTATTAACCCTAGAAGGCAACTGCCGGTTTGGACCCCTGAAGCTGAAGTTGGGACGGATGAAGCGTCATTGCACCGACATGGGGACCCTCATGGCCGCTTTGGTGAAATATGCTGATTCTGATAGCACCAAGGATCCCGAATATGATGATGACAAGACAGGGAAAGGGAAGAAGAATAGCAGCTCCAAAGGTCAGCAGCATCACTGGGCAGGCAAAGGTGGAGGAGGCAAGAGTAAAGCGGATGGTAACATGGACTTTCTGGCTAATACCAACGCACAGGACAATGGCCAGCGACGCAAGGGTAGGCCGAAAAATCGTAATGGAGCGCCCAACCCTAACCCAAACCGCCTAAACTATCTGCTAAGCCAGCCCTGTCAAGACATGGGACGAAGGAGGCGCCGGCAAACCACCTTTGGAAAGATTGCTTTATTATGCAGGAGTTCAAGAATTCTAATAATTTCCGGTATGATCACGAATCTGGCGGAGGCTCGGGATCCGGGCCGGGTTACGGAGGAGGAATTTCCGGTTCAGGATTCAATGGTAATCCGGGCGGACATAATGGTCAAAATAGTCAGAACAACCAGGGTGGTTACAACCAACAGCAGCAACAATCAGGTTACTAGAGCAACCCAAAGCAGTTGAGTAATGGGCAGTACCATGTCTTCACCACTAGCTTGGACAAGCGAGACCGGAAAGTTCAGAGGCGGGCGGTCAACTCTGTTGAACCGGCCATACCCCGTTATCTACGTTGGTCTAAACAACCAATCATATGGAGCAGAGAAGATCAACCTCCCCAGGTCGATAATCCGGGTCAGCTGGCTTTGGTGGTGGCGCCTCAGGTGGGAGGTTACAAGTTCACCAAGGTGCTCATGGATGGAGGGAGTAGCATTAACATCCTGTACTATGAGACCTTCCGTCGTATGGGACTAACAGATAAGAATCTCAAACCGTCTAATACAGTATTCCACGGTGTAGTGCCTGGCAGATCAGCATATCCCGTTGGTAAGATAGCTCTGGAAGTGGCCTTTGGGGATGATCATGATTCCAGGTCGGAGATATTGACGTTTGAAGTGGTGAAAATCCAAAGTCCATATCATGCCCTGTTTGGGCGACCGGCCTACGCCAAGTTTATGGCTCGTCCCTGTTATGTGTATTTGCAGCTCAAGATGCCAGGTCACAAGGGGACAATAACGGTTCACGGAAGCCGCAAAATCGATTTGGAATGCGAGGAAGGAGATGCGGCTTATGCAGAGTCGGTTTGTGCCACCGAGGAGTTGAAGTACTATAAAGACAATGTTGATCCGGCGGACATGACTCCGTTGAAGAAGCCAACTACGGAGCATGATCCGGCCCTGAAGTTCAAATCGGCAGCAGAAACTAAGCTTGTTGACTTCGTACCTGGTGATTCGTCCAAGCAGTTCAGCATCAGTGCCAACTTGGATCCGAAATAGGAAAGCGCGCTCATCAAGTTCATCTGTGAGAATCAGGACATTTTTGCATGGAAGCCCTCTGACATGCCAGGTGTACCGAGGCAACTCGCTGAGCACACACTTAATGTGGATCCTAAATATAAACCGGTGAAACAGTTCCTCTGCCGGTTTAACGAAGAAAGACGCAAGGCAATTGGAGAAGAGGTAGCCAGGCTCGTAGCAGCTGGCTTTATTGTTGAAGTTTTTTACCCTGAGTGGCTTGCCAATCCGGTGCTGGTCCTCAAGAAAAATAGCACCTGGTGCATGTGTGTGGATTACACAGATCTTAATAAGGCTTGTCCAGCAGATCCTTTTGCTCTCCCCCGTATTGATCAAATTATTGATGCTATGGCGGGCTGTGAGTGTTTAAGTTTTTTGGATGCGTATTCTGGCTATCATCAGATCAAAATGGCAGTTAAGGACCAGGAGAAGACGACATTTATAACTCCCTTTGGATCCTTCTGCTATGTGTCTATGCCCTTCGGGCTCAAGAGTGCCCAAGCGACTTACCAACGGTGTGTACAAAATTGTCTTCACAAGCAGATTGGCCGTAATGTACATGCTTACGTGGATGATATCGTGGTTAAGTCCAGGGAGAAGGAGACTCTGATTGATGATTTGAAGGAAACCTTTGATAACCTGAGGACATACAAGATGATGCTTAATCCGAACAAGTGTGTCTTTGGTGTACCGGCGGGCAAGTTATTAGGCTTCTTGGTGTCCAATAGGGGAATTGAGGCTAATCCGGAGAAGATCACAGCCATCACCTCCCTCGCTAAACCGAAGTGTATCAATGATGTTCAGTGCCTGGCAGGCCGGATTGCTGCGTTAAGACGGTTTATCAGTCGCCTCGGTGAGAAGGCAATCCCTTTGTATCAGATGTTGAAAAAGACGGATCAGTTTGTCTGGAGTTCTGCTGCTGATGAAGCATTTGAGGACTTAAAATGGCAATTGGCCAATCCGCCTGTGCTCGCTGCGCCCATTGACAAGGAGCCATTGCTGCTATATGTTGCTGCTAATGCTCGGGCGGTCAGCGTGGCTATTGTGGTAGAGCGAAAGGAGGCAGGTAAGGAGCATCCGGTTCAACATCCGGTCTATTATATCAGCGAGGTGCTCATTGAGTCCAAGCAAAGGTATCCGCATTGGCAGAAGCTGGTGTATGGAGTTTTTATGGCAAGCCGGAAGCTTAAACAATACTTCCAAGGGCATCCAATTACAGTGGTCAGTTCTGCTCCTTTGGGAGATATCATCCAGAACCGGGAAGCAACTGGCCGGATTGCAAAGTGGGCTATAGAGCTGGGGCCGTACGGTTTGAAGTATGTGCCTCGGACAGCGGTTAAGTCTCAAGCACTTGTTGATTTCATCAATGATTGGACGGAAATGCAAGCACCTGAAGAAAACCCGGATCATACGTATTGGACCATCCATTTTGACGGATCCAGGCAATTGGAAGGCTCGGGGGCTGGAGTCGTATTAACCTCCCCACGAGGTGATAAGTTTTGTTATGTTCTCCGCTAATGTTCCCTTGTACTAACAATGCAGCTGAGTATGAAGCCTTGCTCCATGGTCTCCGGATTGCTAAGGAGATGAATCTAAGTCGAGTTAAGTGCTTCGGTGACTCGGACCTTGTGGCTCAGCAGGTGTCTGGCACTTGGGACTCCAAGGACCCACTCATGGCAGCATATCATCGTGAGGTGGATATTGTTGCAGGTTATTTCAGAGGCTATCAGGTGGACCACGTGGACCGGCGGAAAAATGAAGCGGCAGACGCTTTAAGCCGGCTGGGCTCTCAGCGCAAACCGGTCCCGCCCAATGTTTTTCTGGATGTGCTACACAACCCGTCAGTGAAGATCCCTGGTGAAGAGGATTTGGCTATTCCTGATCCGGAGGCTCAATTGGTGGCAGCTCTTCATGTTATTCCGGATTGGACGCTTCCTTACCTGGCGTACAAGAACCGGGGCGAGTTGCCAGAGGATGAGATTCTGGCCCGACAGATAATCCGGCGATCCAAGTCCATGGCTATCATCAACGGCGAGTTGCATCATTGCAGTGTATCAGGAGCTTTTCAACGTTGCGTGTCCCCTGAAGAAGGCCGTGAAATTTTGCGTGAGATCCACGAAGGAGATTGTGGTCACCATGCCGGTTCAAAGTCTCTGGTGGCTAAAGCATTTCGCCATGGCTTCTATTGGTTAACTGCTCATGCTGATGCGGAGGATCTGGTCAGACGATGTGATGGTTGCCAAAGGTTTTCAAGACGTGCTCATGTACCGGCTCAAGAATTGAGAATGATTCCAATTACTTGGCCGTTTGCGACTTGGGGGCTGGATATGGTTGGGCCTTTCAAAAGGTCCAAAGATAAGAAGACCCACCTCCTGGTGGCGGTTGACAAGTTTACAAAGTGGGTGGAGGCAGAACCTGTTAGCAAGTGTGATGCGGCCACGGCGGTTCAGTTCATCAAAAAGGTGATTTTCCGGTTTGGCTTTCCGCATAGTATTATCACAGATAATGGTACCAATTTTTCCAAAGGTGCTATGAAGGAGTTCTGCGGACGGGAGCACATCCGGTTCGACGTTTCATCAGTGGCACATCCACATTCCAATGGTCAAGCAGAAAGAGCTAATCAAGAGATCCTGAGAGGCATCAAGCCCTGGCTCATGGTTCCTTTGCAGAGAACGCCGGGTTGTTGGGTAGAAGAATTACCATCTGTGCTATGGAGCATCAATACAACACCCAACAGATCAAAAGGATACACACCGTTCTTCATGGTTTATGGAGCGGAGGCGGTTCTCCCCAGTGATATCCGTCATGATTCACCTCGTGTAATGGCTTATATTGAAGCGGACAACGAGACATCACGGCAAGATGCTTTGGACCGGTTGGATGAAGAGCGTGACATCACAGTCGCCCGATCGGCGATTTACCAGCAGGATCTTCGTCGTTATCACAGTCGCCGGGTCATAACCAGAACCTTTCAGGAGGGAGATTTGGTGCTTCGGCTCATCCAAGATCAGACTGATATGCATATGTTATCCCCACCTTGGGAGGGGCCTTTCATGGTCAGCAAGAATCTGCACAACGGGTCATACTATCTGATCGATATTCGAGAACATAAGGACTCACGTACATCAGAGGAGGAGACCAACAGGCCGTGGAACATAGCTCATCTTCGGCCTTATTATACCTGAGCCATTGGTTCTACTTATGTACATATTACAGCGATGTATATATTAACTATAATAAACTGGAACCTCAGCTAAAGCGGGGTATCTGTTCTTTTACATCATGTGTGGTTACACGGAGTTGTTTTAAAGCGGCTTCCGGTTTACCCCTTGAGTTCGCTTTGCTAAAAGCATCGTATTATATCACTTGGAGGATTGGTCGTGTCCGAACCAATACCATGCCTCTTGATAGGCGAGAGCCACCAGATCACTTTGGGACTTGGTCATGTCTGAACCAGTCATGCATCTTGATCGTCCTAAGGCCACAGAATCACTTGGGGGCTTGGTCGAACCCAAACCATGACCATGCCATTTGGTCGGCATAAATGCCACGGTTTCATTTGGGGACCTGGATGACTAGAACTATAGTTACACCTAACGGGAGCTTGGTCATGTTTGGCCATGGTAACGCCATTTGATCAGCTTAAATAAACCTTTTTTGGCAAACGGTTTTTTCATTGCTTTTGCTTCACACTTTTCTTTGAAGGGTTTTTTTCTTTTTATTGCGTTTTTAAACCGACAAAGTTTTTTAACCAATCAATTGACGGAACACAGTTCACGTCAATCCGGAGACTATTTTGCCCGGTTTGATCCTTGTTGTTAACATCCTCTTATGGAGTAACACGGTGTTTATTATAACCCGGCACAGTTTACATGGTAAACCAGCGTCATATATATATACAGGAGCTGTTATCTCCTCCAACAGTGTGGGTTTGCAAAACTCTGCTTCAAGATTGGCCAAGCCAACTTCACACTCAACGATGGCAGGTATTATGTATCTCAAAATTTTGATCATATATTTAAAATTTCGTTTTGGATGTTTTGATTTCATATATACAGACATCATATTCCGCCTGACGGTACAACCGCGGTGGCACTTGACGAATTTATCATTTCAGAAAGTGTTTTGGAAAGTTCATTACCACAGGAAGAACAAATTATGCACGAAGGCATATCAACATCAAAGGTATCAGCTAGCCTATTACAAGGCAACATGGTGCCCATAATAATATAATTGTTTTTCACAAAGGAGAGGCAGTTTTAAAACCGGCTTCCGGTTCAAGCTTGGTCACCAGCCTGGCCTGATGGTTGTGGGTCATCCTGCACCGCTTCAGCCTCTGTTTCTCTACCCAGTGGCTGGAAATCCACAGTTGTCCAGTCGATTCCCATTAATGCTTGAAAAACAACTTCATCATGGATCAGCAATGACGGGTCAATATCGGGAGCGTAAGTATGCTTACGGATTGGAGGGATCAGATTTTCTGATTCATGGATTGCTGCAGCTATTCGCTTGTTCTGACTGTCATATTGCGCTTGATAATGAGACAAGTCTGCTTCCTCAGCCAACTGACAAGCTAGCGGACGTACCTCCCGGTTTATTGCTCGCAGATCCGCTTCACCAAATTCGGACCCATCTTCCTTCAAGCTGGGATAGCCCTGAGCCGCTTCAATAGGATCAAAATCCGGCACCCAGGCTTTTGCCCGGATTAAGGCATTGATTGCACCGGTTCGAGCAGCAGATTTCTTCAGCTCTTCAACCCGGGCAGGAAGCACTGACAGTTTCATCAGAGTATCTTGAATCAAAGTGGGCACCGGTTTGTTATGAGACGCGGTACAGATGATCCGCTGGGCACCAGTATACAATTGTTCAACCAATGTATAGGCGGCTTTCAATTTCTTCCGCACATCTGACCCCAAGTGACCAATGCGTGAACCTGAAATACCATAAAGGGTTAATAACCGGCGACTCTGCAAGAAGGCAGAGCCAATTCAGAAGGCAAGCTGGCTTACCAAAGATAGCAGTGGTCATGGCATGCACGTGCCGCTTTATGCTGGTCAGTTCATCCGTCACTGGTTTTAGTGCAGCCTCGGCATCCTCTGCTCGTTTGATCAAAGCGGACTTTTCAGTGGCCCAATCCGCTCGTTTCTTCTTGAAGTTCTCCTTAAGTTGTTCCATGGCGCTTAAAGCGCTGGCCAATTCCTCTTTTGCTTTGGAGGTTTCAGCCTGTTGGGTTTTCAGGTTTTCTTGAAGATCGATGACTTGGTTTTCTTTCGTCTTCAGCTCCGCCTGCATGTATACAGATATATGCTTCGACAAATCGGTATAAGGATTCAAGTACCAACCACATAACAAGTTATGCGCTTAGCACTTGGGGGCTAATGCATATTCGATCTTCATCTTTCAATTGTTTACAAAGTCCCAAGATCAATATAAGTATTCAGCTTGGCACTTGGGGGCTAATGGCTATTTGATCATATATATTCTAATGCGGCAGTTTCAATTACTTAAAGTACCGGTTTAACTACGCTAAGTTGAACCGGCCCTTGGGGGCTACATCAGCGAATTTCAAAGCATCAATATTTATATTATTAAGTCCCAGTTTGAAACAATATTTCAAACCGGCCCTTGGGGACTAGGAGAGTCAGCAAGAATGGAATCATACAAGTAGGAAGGAGCATATGGAAGTTACCTCATATTTATCTTTCATCATATTAACCAGACCGGCTTCATAGTCACGACTGGTATACAGCCGGTTCAGATAGCCGGAATGGATATCTTGGGCGTTCAGAGCAGCGTAAGTCGTCAGATCAGCGTTCCACTTGCCTTTGCCAAGGCAGCAAATTCTTCCTTGGCAGAATGTTTGGATAAAGCGACAGGATTGCTTGGCTCAGTATGGCCAGTGCCAGTAATGACAACCTCATCATCCTTGGTACCGCTGGTTTGCATTGGAGCTGTTGGCTTGTTAGTAGGTTTTGTTGGACCGGTGAAGCTTTCAATCCGGATGGAACCTGTGGGCTGATGGATAGGACCTGAGGTATCAGTAGGTCTCTCTTCAGCAATAAGATCATCATCTTGCTGCGGTGGATCGTTGGGAATATCCTCAGGAATAGCCGCTTCAGCATTGGGTGTCTTGCCTGCTTCAAGAACGACATCTTCTTCGGCCGTTTTGTCCAGGCGGGCCTTCTTGCTTGGCCTAGGTTTGGCTCTGAGAAGAATAATAAATCAAATATAGCATATGTTCTAAGGCGATGTACTGCAAACATCACAATAAGTATAGCTTACGCAAGCACCGTTTTAAGCGGTGGGAGCTAAGTAGCCGATGACTCGCCAGAAGATGAGTGGGAAGTAACCTGGTAATCGGAGTCAGACAGATTAAGAGGTTGATGAAAGCAGCCCGCTTTAGGACAAGCACTGACAAGCAAATTAGAGACCTCTGAATGGCGTTTCCGAACCGGACTATTCGGTAAACCGGCGGAGGTAACTACCTGGCCGCTGTGCCGGGTTGTGCGACGAGCTTCGTGTTGTTGGGTCTTCATAAGAAATTTAGGATCCAAATAAGCAAGAGGATGAGAAAATTTAACTTTCCGGTTTGCCTGGAGGATTTTTTGTGAAGGCAAAGTTTCTGAATCGGAAGAGAGAATAATTACCTCTGCAACATCCGCATGGCTGGCTTCGGCATCATCCTGACAAATATCCTCATCAATAAGACGCATGAAAAATAAACCAAGTGAGTCAAGCTCTACCTCAAAGTCCGGATTATCCACATCATCATCAGGGGCCGGATTAGAAGATGCAGTGGTTCTTTTTCCGTGGGCAGTCTTCTTCACAGCTTTAGTCTTTTGCCGGGTTGCTCTTTTCGGTTTGTCTGGTTTTTCTGGTTTCTCCTGCGGCAGTTTTTTGCTCCAAAATGGATCATTGCCCTGATTATGCAGACACTGATATTAAACAATGACCAGACATATCAATAACAGATTCAGCAAAGAGAAAAATCAAAATCTTACAGCTGGCGGTTTGTTGGTGGCATAGAAGGGAAGCAGGCCGGTTCTAGCGCAGACGTGTTCCGGTTCATTCAGCATCTTATTTACAGCCTCTGTGATTTCTTCATCGGAGAGCTGGATTTTTGAATGTCGCAGTGGGTCATCAAGATTGTCAGTATACTCGCACATCAAACCGGAGCGCTGACTAAGGGGCAGTATGCTCCATGATATCCAAGAGCGAGCGAGATCAACCCCTGTTAAACCGTTGGCCATAAAGGCTCTGAGCTTTGACAGTTGGATAGCATATTTGCTTCTCTCCTGGGCAGTCAATCTTTAAGGAAAAGGGTGTGTATTGCCTAGCCGCTCCGGACGAAAGCCAGGCAAGGGATTCTCACCAGCAGGGGAGGTGTCTTTGCAGTAGAACCATGTCTGATTCCACTCCTTGGGGATGACTGTGCAGCTTGGCGTGAGGGTATGTGACCTCTTTCCTTTTCTGAATCGCCACGCCACCCAACTCTGTATTAGAGCCATCATTAAACTCAGTACAACGGTTTAGATGGAAAAGGTCTCTGAACAATTCCACTGTGGGCTCCTCTTGAAAGAACACCTCACAGAGTACTTGGAAGTGACACATATTTGTAACAGAGTTGGGGCCAGTGTCTTGCGGATGGAGTTGGAAATCGGCTAAAACATCCCGGTAAAATTTAGAACCGGGCGGCTTAAAGCCCCGGGCTAAGTGATCTACGAAAACAACAACCTCTCCTTCTCGAGGTGTGGGAGGGCATTCTTTGCCAGGAGCCCTCCAATGGATGGTATCTTTGCTGCCTAAAGCGCCAATCAGGACTAAATCGTCCAGTTGATCCTCTGTAACACGAGAAGGAACCCAATTGCACTCATATACTTGCTTGGCCATGATGGAATCTGTAAGGTAGAAGGTCCCGGTTCAAAAATGCATTTGATCAAGGTACGTTGGTATGTGCACTGTTAAACCTGAGACAGAACTATCTGAACCGGAGTTTCATGAAGCAACCAACATCTGGCGGTTCAACAAGGGGACTAATGGCATATACCGGTTTGGAAATTTTTTTATAAGGTTAAACCGCCTGATCTAAGCATTGAAAAGTTGAGATTGCGGATGGACAAGTACGCAGAAACAGGTTTCACAAGATTTCTTTACAGCATTGGATCTGAAGCAAGTTCAGAAAAGAGATAAATGCTTAGAGGTTCAAAGGAGCAGTACCGAACCAATGAGCAAAACGTTCATATAGATCTATGGTTTGAGATGCATAAGTGAAGGCGAAGGTCAAACAACTATCGTTGCACGGAGTAAAGACTTGCAAATTCATCTAAAGATCTATCGTATGAGCAAGATGCAGACGATGAACACTGAAGAACTGCGAAACCCTAGGCCAGATCTGCGGGGGAAAGGATAGAAGATTTACTGGAGCTGAGGAAGATGCGGAAGGTTGCCGCGATGTTCTGGTGCGCTCAGGTTGATGCAGCGGCCAAGGATGAGGCAGAGGTCGACGGCGGCGGCGGAGCTCCGAGGCTGGCGACGCGAGGAAGACGAAGAAGGCACGGAAGGAGAAAAGAAATGACCCTTCGGTCCTATTTATAAGGCGAAAGAACATGTGTCAGGCGCCACAATCAAGGGGCCACAAAACGGAGCTGTCGCCTCGATTTCCGCCGATCTATTAAACAAAGAAGCATAATGGATAGCTTCGTTATGACAGGTGACATCACTCCGGTTTACAGCAATCAGAGAAGATGACATCATGGCGGTTTACCAAATTATAAAAGGATGTTGAAGATGAAGCTTTTATCAAAAGGATTGACATGAACCCGTTCAAATCAATCTGGGGCCTAATGTTGGGGATATTACTACTGGGCGTAAACCGGCCTATCTGGGCCGGGTTAACTTCGTCAGTAGTTAAGTATGTTAAAGCCCAAGAAGACAGAGGAGGGCTCAAGGCCCATGGTCGGTTCAAGGCCTGTAGCCGTAAACCGGCGTTAGTAATTAACATGTATTGTAAGTTAGGAATAAGTAGAGACCAAACCGGACACATCTATGAGCCGGTATTGGGACTCCGTAAGTCGGCGGGAGTCACCCGTGTATATAAGGGGACGACCCGGCGGCGGTTCAGGAACAGACAACAACTCGAGACATAGGCGAAGCTTGTTGGCTCCCTAGTCATCGAAACCCCGTCAATTCCATAACAACTAGACGTAGGCTTTTACCTTCATTGAAGGGGCCGAACTAGTATAAACTTTCTTGCGTCCTTGTGTCCGCTTTAACCCCTTCAAGCTAACCGTCGCAATGGCTCCACGACTAAGTCCTTTCTTTAGGACATCTGCCGTGACAAAACCACGACATAGCCTGTGCTAATTGATTTATTAGATACTTTTTTTTGCGAATAAATACTGTTTATACAGAGCTCTTATTGGGGCTATCAATTTTTTAATACAGCGATATGCTGACTGTTGAAATGGAGGAATAAGTCGAGAGACTTTATACATATCAAAGCAAGTGATCATAGGCACTTAAATAATCTGCTAGTCTTGCCGATGAACTCGCTTCTAGATTGTGATCCAAAATTAGGTTAATCTTAATTGAATATATTAGTAAAGAAAGAGATTTATAAGAGAAAAACTATATTTTCGTTGGTTGACATTTAACATATTTTCTTGTATTTTTACTATGTTTATATTAAGGCCCTTGAGATTGGGATCTAGTATTCTAGTTTCGTCTCGGACCCCCGAAATCTTAGGACCGTCCTTGTGCGCCGTGATTGCCTCCGGCCTCTGCATCGAGACGGTAGGCGCCGTCGTGGTCGTCGGCGGCCTCGCGACCACCCTGGTGTTATCCACTCTCTCTGCTCTCACTCGCTTGGAGGCCAACTAATGAAAATGAGAAGCGGTGTGAAGTGGCACGGAAAGGGAATACGATACATGCGGCGCTCGCGACGGGGCGTTGCTTGTCCAAACGAGAAAGAGTGTGATGTGGCTGATCCCCTGCTCTAAGATTCGTGCTAATGATCCAAGGGTGGAAAAGACGTTCAGACTGGGGTCATGGAAACCTGACATTCGGGGGTTATAGATTCCCAAGAATAATGGTTGGATACAGCGCCGCCGACGGCTCAGCGGCTCGGCTGCCGGCAGCAAACGAAGGGGGATAGAATTAGCAACCTCACGCCAAATTCCGTGAGCCGTAATTAGCAGCCTCTCGCTTAATTCCGTGAACAATTTGGCTCACTCCCTGACAAGTGACAACCTAGCTGCTCTGAACTCCGCTCGAAACCCTAGCCGCCCCCATCATCCCCTTCCTCCCACCCCGCCGCCCGCCATGCCCTCGCCGGCGCCGCACCTCGTCGACGAAATCCTGGAGGAGGTCTTCCTCCGCCTGACCACCCCGGCCGAGCTCGCCCGCGCCTCAACCGCCTGCCCCCGTTTCCGCCGCATCATCACCGACCGCTCCTTCCTCCGCCGCCACCGCAAACGCCACCCACCTCCGCTCCTCGGGCTCGTGAACGTGGATGGCAGCTTCCAACCAGCCGAGGCGCCCCACCCCTCCGCCCCGCTCGCCCGCGCTCTCGCCGACGCCGCTGATTTCACCTACTCCTTCGTCCCCGCGCCCAGCAATGGCATCCCCTGGCATGTCCGCGACGTCCGCGATGGCCGAGTCCTCCTGGAGGCCTGCCAGGTTTTGGAGACCCTCAAAGACATGGCGCTGTGTGATCCCTTGTCACGGCGCTACGTGCTGCTTCCGCCCATACCGACGGACCTCGCTGTCCAGGAAGAGTACCCATTTGATATCGTGCCCATCCTTGCTCCCATTGCGGATGATGAAGATGATATGTCGTTCAAGGTGATATGCTTAGCCATCTATGGTTCCAAGCTAACCGCCTTTGTCTTCTCGTCTGTCACACAGCAATGGTGTATAACTGCATCTATCGGTTGGAGTTTGTTAGACGCGCATCACCCTCCCCTTGGACTGTGCATGTTTTCCACTTATGGGTTCTGTGGCTTGCCCGGTTTCGACAACGAGGGCGGATGCTTCTACTTGGCGTCACCTTTGTTAGACAAGTTGTTCGTGCTGGACACACAAAAAATGGAGTTTCTCACTGTCAAATATCACACTGGCTATGATATACTGGTCAGACACCTGCCTGGCCGGATAATCGAATTTCTCGCCAGATACGGTGATCCCCATATAATTCAACCTGGCCAGGACAGAAGTATGCGTGGCATTGTAGTAGGTAGAGAAGGAGACCTCGAGATGTTTTCTCTCATCGGTGATCACAGCCCAAATGGCTCATTTGATCTCTATCATACGACTCAGCAAAGCAATGGTGAATCTTCCAATGAATGGCGGATGAAGAATATTATACCGTTGCCTGGAGGGCATGACTATTTCACCATGAGTGCGGCTGAGGGATTATTGTTCCTTGGAGCCACTACAGAAGATCAAGTGGGCTTTGATAGAGAGTCTGGGCCGCCATTGTCCAGGATTGATTGGGATGTAGATTATTTTTCGCTTGAGGTCAAGACTTCTGAAGTGAGGAAGGTTTGCACGAGCAAGGGGAAATTCTTCCATGCTGAACATGTTCACTGGTACTTTGGCTACCCCCCGTCGCTGTCAAAACCGAGTGTATGAAGTGGTAAGTTAATTTGTTTTATGATCGTTGTGCTCTGCTGGCCTAATTGTTCATGTAGATGTGATTGCTTTATGCTGTTATACAAGACATTGTCAAAGTAGGGTAAGTTGGCATGATCTGTTTCCTGGTCAATAATTGCCTTGCAACATGGTAATAAAGTTAACAATTTCATTTCATACCAAGAAGGGTGTATATACCCCACCAAGTTTGCATAACATTTGCTTCAGTTAATGTCTGAGGGCCATTTACATCTAAGGAAAGGCGTTAATTTATCCTTTGCGTATTAGTTTCTGCTACATTTTGTTAACTGGAACCGGCTAAATGATCATTTGTCCCTCTTATAGACATACTACCTCTATTATTTGCCCCTCTTTAGATAACATTTGACCATTAATTTACTCTTGTTTAAATTTTTGTGCGTACCATTTTCGCCTTTCTAGTTAGTAGGCACCAACCCATGCAAATATGACATCAGTTACCTGCAAAAGAAGTATGACATAGGTTACCTGTAAAAGAAGTATGAAATAGAATTATAGGGAAGGAATAGGAGTACACTCTTGCAAGATTTTAAAACTGCATGTATGTTTCCAGTTGTGGTGAAGCCTGGTACTATATTTTCAGTAACTTTATACAGCTTTGTGAAGCTACTGTTTGGTATTTGTTTGTGAAAGTATAAATGTTCTGATATATGTTAGGTTAATTAAAATTGAGGCATATCCTGCTTCATATTTCGTTAATAAACTTCTGGAAGCCATTCATATTAAGGTTTTCGGCGCAGTTTTGCCTAGAAACCGTGCAGCTTTATTCTCTTTTCATAAATTGCAGGAACACCCTACCCATTTGGAACAAAAAGCTGCCCATATGTCTTCTATTTTTCTTTTCTTCTTTGAATATGATTTGGCACATGCTCCGGATGATTGGACAGATTATAGTTAGACTCCATTGACATGGTTCTCTTTGTAGCACATGAATAAGAGTCCACATGATACCTAAGACGACACATACGTAATCAAAGATTCACATCGTGAGATTTCGGGCATCCATTTCTTGAAGCTACGTGTTATTTTTATCTATCTCTAAGGAAAAGGGCTAGCTGTAGGGCATAAGTGAGCCTTCAACCTATAAACTCCCTAGGACTTTTAAAAGCTATCATTTAAATATATCAAAATAGTCTTCAAACACAATTTGGAACACTGATGGGTGATTAGATATATTTAAGTACCCTGTCAAATTTGATATTATCAAAATACTGTTTACAACGAATACACAGACATTATTCCCAAGTAGTAATATAAATATTTTATATAAAATATTATTATTCAAAGTGTAGAAGGTATAACCTCACTAAGTTTCCAAAATCTGGGGGAGTAATCAAATAATATTATTGCTCTTAACATGATATGAATTTGCTTTATTGGGTACGTACATGAACGTACATCAATTTGAAGAGCGTTTGCTTATTGAATTGTTTTCAAACTTTTCCTTCTACTGCACTAGCACGGAAGCTGAATTATCCGTTTGCATCCAATTAGTTGTGCTATTTCAGATTTATTAGTAAAGCAGTAAATTTTGGTCAATTCGAGCAGCTCTAGTGTCTAGTCAATCCAACGGGCGAAAAAACTCAAAGCACATGCATCTATCTTTATCATGAATGCATTGTGGCATTCGATGGTTTCCACTAAAGAAGGAAAAAAAGCTGATTAATTAGGCAATTTTAAACGTACACATGGACCTTATTGCTTCATTAGTATGGGAGAATCCCACCCCACCTTGTATTTTCCAATCAGCTTGAACGCCTTTGGCAGGTTTGCTACAATGCTACTGAGATGTAGGTGACTTGAACTATTGTTCTGATTGATCTGATATGGCCGCCACGATCTGTACGACGTCCCAAACGTGGAGTTATGGTGGATTCATTACGATCTGGACCATACAGATAAACCCAATGGGTTATATCTGTTTTATTTAGAGTCAACATGGTGGCTCAGAAGGAACCCCCAATTAGTAAATATATAAGACAAGATGCAAAGATATGGTTTTGTTCCAATTCCACAATTCAAAGCCTTCTTTTCCTTCTCTTTTTACCTTTGCTCCCATATTCATGTTTGGCTTGGACCATACTGATACTAGCATCGGTGGTGGCGTGGCAGTGCGAGCCCCACCGAGTAGTTTGCTAGGCTGCAAGGTCTCGACGTGACCTGTGGAGAGCTATCGACGAGCTTGCAACACTCCTAGGTGCAACAATGCCCAGCCCCACAACAAGTGCAGTGCTGCAACAATGGCCGCCGCACTCGTTGTATGTGGTTCAGTGTCGATGTTTCTACAGCTGCTGATGCTTCAAATTCCAATACTGATTCCACAGTTATGCGCAGGTAGATGGGCATTATCATTAGTTGCGGATCAGTGCTTGCGCATGGTTCAATTATTTCCTTCTTTTTTTATCAATCAGGTTCTTGTTCAGAAAGAGCACAGCTTGGCATGGACAGCTGTGACTTGACAGTTGACAGGAGCAGAATGTAAGAACAAAAACAATCTCAGGAAAGGGAAAATAAATGGAAGTGACCACAAAAGGGTAGATCATCAATCCAAAAATCTCGGGTATACCATCAATTAGAATCTAGGTTATGCGCGATAAATAATGTGGGTATGTTCATAAGAGGCTCAAATAATCAAATATCCTACATGGAATAGAGGGACTCCTTAATTAGAACCTTGAATGAGGAGCTTACGTGCCTTTAGTTTTGAGCTGTGAATCTGTGATTTACTTGTCGATTTTGTACGGAGCGCTTTATTGTGAAACCCTTGGAAGAAGAGTTTTTTGTTGCATCCACATGATTCTAGTTTGTTCTAACTAGTAAGTATATCTGCAGGACTGATGAACTTGCTTTGCTTCTGTTGTCTTTTTTTGGGCCATGCATCTGGAGCCTTTGAAGAGAAATGGAGGATGGGCAAAAAGATGGTGCCGCGCAAATAGTACTTGAGCATGGTATTATTTACAGGGAATCATTGGTACTTGAGCATTGGTATTAGTATTTTAGTCGACGTATACTTTGCTACATATGTTGATGTTAAGCGTGTCAAAGCAAGACATGATGGGAGCAAGGTGAATTTTGGCGAATGTTTGTATGTAAGATGCTTGTTGTTGTGTGTGTTTGGAAAATGGTCGTATACTTTTGTCGAAACTCTCAGTGGTTGCAGCACATTATCCTCTCTGCTCAACATGTTCATGGATCTGATGATTCATTGCTGCTTTCATTGCTCGTGCTGGCTTTGAGCATTCACAATTTTGTGTTTTGTTGGTTGCCTTTTGAAAGCCGCGTTTTGAGGCAATCAGCTACAACAAAATGGGCAAGCTTCATGCTTGGCGCCGACATTCCTTTATCCAACATCTTTACAAGAGATATGTATCTTTTGAATGGCATGTTAGATTAGATACATAGGTTTCAGTCAACAAGTGACCAGGAACTCAACAATCATGATACTTGTCTAGCTGTGCTGGGAGCTCCTTGTTGTCCTCCTACTCTTTGGCAAAGTTATAATACCTGATAGCGTTCATCTTCAAGCGAGGAGATAGGTTCTTTACTATGGGTATTTGCTAGAGTATTTGGACTTTGGGAAACTCACAAAGTCATCTTTGCTGTTCTTTTCTCCCTTTGTCTGATGTGTACATGTTGCCACAAACTTGCCACTGGGAGCACATTCTTTCTTTCCTCCCTCACCGATCAAGATCCTATGTTACTGCAAAACATGGAAGTCGGCAGGAGACCAACCCAAAACATGCATGAGATCTACAAGGTAGGCTGACTTGGTTTGGCATATTTCCTATCTTAGCATAAATACGAAGAAACATGAGATAGAAATGCTAGGCTGACTGGTTTGTTTTCGCAAATAACAATAATACTAATACTATTCTATAACATGTCATACCAGCATAGATGGAGATCTTTCATTCCTTTAAAGGGGGAATTGAAGTTCGGAACTTGCCGAGTAGCCGGTGAGTGAGTCAGTGCCACAAGAACATCCACGATACTCATTGTTATGCTTTTTAACCAAGCTACCATATAGACTATAGACTTAAATGGTCACCAAATTTTAATTTAAAACTACATATATTTTCTTTTCATTGATCTTTCTTTACTACTCCCTCCGTCCCACAAAACGTCTTATATTGTAGGACGGAGGGAGTATTTATTTGCCTGTGTTGAGGTTCCAAAAAGTAAGACTTTGCATAGCTGAAGCACTACAACCTTTAGAGGTAAAGTATCATCGTTGTCAAGAATATTATAGATTGAATTGCATATGAGGCTGGTAAAAACATCTCTTGCAACATGCAAGCCATAATGGCTCTCTGCCTAGCACCGCCGCTCC
>NC_041390.1:77362291-77403084 GCF_002162155.2 Triticum dicoccoides
TCTGTGCCTTTTTCTCTTTTCTTTGGGCTTATTGAGTTGTGCCCTCAGCAGAACCTGTATACCTTGTGATGTGCTACTTTGCATGATGCGTGTGTGTGCCTGAGCTGTGAACTTTATTGAACGTTGTGCTTCAGTGGTTTGCTTTATATATAAAGCGAGACAAAAGCCTTTTTTGGTAATGTGTTCAAGATCAACTACGATAAGAATGGCAGCTGGCACGAAGATGCATGAGTGATTTGATGAGATGGTCGGTTCTCTGTCTGGGTGATCCCTCCTCCGTAAGTGTCATCTTCTCCTCATATAGCTCCTGGCGTGCAAGATTAGGTTTCTGTGGCGATTCTGCCCCTGGTGCCTTCAGGAAAGTTGTTGATGGTGATGTCAAAGAGGCTGCGGTAGGGGGTACGAGTGTTTGTGTTGGTACGAGGGCTTGTGCTCATACCAGGCGTTGTCTTCTCCTCTGGTGGTTATTCCATCCCTCCGGCTGGCTGGACTTGATTTCTCAACTTCATATCTTTCATATATGACTTCAATTTTCTTCTAAATTGGCATATTCCCGCAGAGAACAAAATAAACCAAAGGGTTCATGACATTTTGCTTTTATTAGTCATTAGTGATCATATGAAAATGATTATCTTGAAAATATGAGATTATTAGGTTTAAACAATGGTGAGAATGAATATAAAAATACACTCATCAGAGGTACCACACCTTCGACCCTGCGGCTGGTCTCACAGCTTGCCCCGTGACAAGCTCCATCTAGGAACTTGCGTGATACATGCCATGACACCGCCGCTAGCACGTCCATGGTGAGCCCTGACGTGCACCTCGGCTAGGTGCGTCTAGGGGGTGGCGCGGGCGTGGACTTGGCGTTCGCCACGGCCGCATCGTGGGTCCATGGGAAAGGAGTCAGAGAGGGGTGAGATTGACGTGTGGCCGCCGTAGGGCGGAGGTGCAACCGGGACGGAGGGATGGATAAGAGCCATCGCCGATCAGGAGAGAATAGGGGCGATGAGGCGTTGATGGGTGAAGGCGAGCATGAAAACAAAGTCTCCTGGAAAGGTCGACGGGCACAAAAAGATCAAAAAGGTATCATCAACAAATGGCAGCCCACCTACTAGGACTCAAGGAGACACGGCGACAACCCAATCAAAATCTACTACTGTAGATCAAATCTAAAATTTGAACACTTTTGAGAAAGCTCTGAAATTAGGAGCTAAAGCTTTTAAAGATAAAGTTGCTCTGAGCCACCATCGACGGCCTCTTTCTCCTCCGCCCTACACATGACTATATCTCGCCATGGGATACCCGAACGATTTGCCCACGGGCCAGGCCTGGGCCTGAGATCTAGGCCCGACAGCTGGGCCGAGCTTCAGCCTGACATATTTACGATTTAGGGAAGGTCCCAGCCCAGCAACCTGATGCACGACAGGCTTTTCCACGGATTAGTCTCACCCTGTGCATTTTAAAACCGAACCAAAAAAACCATACCGAAAATAAACCAAACCGAACCAATCTTATAGTTTTATGGTTTTCATATGGTATGAACTTTTCATACCGTTTTGAATTCTTGTTTTTATGGTATATACCCAAAACCTAATTGTTTACCGAATAAACCGAAGTAAAAAATATGTATATATCTTGGGGAGAACAACCATACAAGTAGTCGTTTTTTGTACATAAGCTAGATTTCTTGTTAAGTGCATCCATTTTTCTTGTAACATAGTCATACTTCTCTTCGAAAGAATGCTAAGCACGTCCATAACCATCGAATCATATACACTCGCATATAGTTATATACTCTTTGTATAAAAAGATATGTGTTTTGAGTCATAAATTTGCAAACTATTATATGACATTTTCAAATTCGCGTCAACTTTGGTTTTTATGGTATATACTGAAACAATTTGGTATATACCGAAACCAAACCATATCTAAATTTCATACTGCATTTACCGAAGTATTAATGACGTACTAACCAAAAACCATATAAACCGAACCATGTAAACCGAATAAATCGAATGCACAGAGTGAAATGGGTCGGGCCTGAGCCTGATATCTAGGCCCGACGGCCAGACCGGGCCAGGTCCGAGCCTAGGTTTTTTGCAGCGGGCATTGTTAGGCCCATCCCGAAGCCTGGGTCAGCCCAAGTTATGGCCTGGTATACACGTGACGCACCCAGTTCACCACACACCCATCCCGTCCAGTGCCTCGCGTCCATTCTCTCCTTCCAAAGTTACACAACACTGTGAGGCAACACAATGTTGGGGAACGCAGTATTTCAAAAAAATTCCTACGATCACGCAAGTTCTATCTAGGAGATGCATAGTAACAAGCGGGGAGAGTGTGTCCACGTACCCTCGTAGACCGAAAGCGGAAGCGTTTAGTAACGCGGTTGATGTAGTCGAACATCTTCGTGATCCAACTGATCCAAGTACCGAACGCACGGCACCTCCGCGATCTGCACACGTTCAGCTCGGTGACGTCCCTCGAACTCTTGATCCAGTTAAGGCCGAGGGAGAGTTTCGTTAACACGACGGCATGGTGACAGTGATGATGAAGTTACCGGCGCAGGGCTTCGCCTAAGCACTACAACAAATATGACCAAGGTATAAAACTGTGGAGGGGGGCACCGCACACGGCTAAGTGATTGTCTGTTGTGCCTTTGGGGTGCCCCTGCCCCCGTATATAAAGGAGGGGAGGAGGAGGCTGGCCAACAAGGGGTGCGCCAGGGAGAGGGGAGTCCTACTAGGACTCCAGTCCTAGTAGGATTCGGCCCCACCCTTTTTTCCTTCTACCGGAGGGGGAAAAGGGGAAGGAGAGGGAGTAGGAGAAGGAAAGGGGGGTGGCGGCTCCTTCCCAAGTCCAATTCTCGGAGGGGGGTGTCGTAGTTCTAAGTCTGACAGTAGAAAGGGGGGTACGTAGGAGGAGGCAAGATCCTAGCTACGATGAGGTTGTGCATGCAAGATTTACGAGTTCAGGCCCTTCTCGGAGGAAGTAACAACCCTACGTCTCGGTGCCCTGAGGCGGTCGACTGGATTATGCATGAAGTTACAGGGGGTGTGAACCCTTGTGCTAGAGGAGGGTGTGGCTTATATAGAGTGCGCCAGGACCCCAACCGTTCCATGTTACACAGGGTTCAATGTACATTAAGGTGAGACGTTACTGGTAACGCCAACAGTAAAGACATATAATTGATCATTAACACTACGGAGTGAACGCCTGACCATTGCCATCCTGAGTGACTTTAGATCTTATGTACTCCGAGTGGTTTCTTGTTCGGTCGAGTGATGATATACTGGTGAAATGGAATTGGGTTATCCGAGTGGAATTGTTGGTCGAGTGGGTTGCACTCTGAGGTGATTCCAGTCGGTGAAAACTGATGTGCCTTGAATGCCGTTGATCTTGGGGTACTGACCTTGGGGAGGGCATCTAGGTCAGGCCTATTACCCTACCCTAGGTACATGTCCTCGTCATTAGCCCCCGAATGGATCGAGGTCCAAGGGTAGAAGAGGTTGAAGATGGTTCCGACTCAGTTCTCATGCTTCGGGGGCATCGTACCTGTGTTGGTGAACCACACTGGACCTTCAACTTTATTTTCAATCGCCTTGATCCATTCAGAATTTTGTTGAGTGAATTTATCCTGGAACGCTTTGAGTGTTGGAGTCGAACGAAATCTTCGGCGTGACTGATTGCGCTGCCATTCTCGGATCTCACGGGATCCGAAATTTGGGGAAGCGCGTGGGACGGAGAGCGTCGCAGTAATCGAGACGTATTAGGTAGGGGCACCTCGATTTCCATGCCGCCTTTTTCTCCATGTACCGAGCGCGTGGCTATTGCGGGATTTGACAGGATCTCTCGGGCCCGCATGTCAGTCACTCGGATACGGGCGAATAAAAGGCTTCGCGGCCGGTGTGCCTGCGCAGCGCATCCCATTCCCCTTCTCCTTCCTCTGTTTCTTCATCTCTTCCTCCGCCACTCTCGACACCCCCACACCACCCATGAGCAGTCCGCGACGATGGGGAAGGACAAGACGACGGATTTGGAGCGTGCCAAGAAGGCGACGGCGACGGAGGCGGGGAAGCCGAAGGGTAAGAAGATGAGTCAGGGGGGGGGGATCTTCCTCGAGGTCCGGCCTGCCGCCTGGCTGGATCTAGGGCGACTGGATTCGCTCCATGATTCAGCTGGAGGATGTGGAGGATCTGGCCGCATGGGACTTGATTGCCTATGAATCCTGGAGGCTTCCTGGCAATGAGGCCGAGCCGCAGCCGCAGGAGGGTGAGTACGTCCTCCTTGCGACTCATGTTGACCGCGGTTTCTCTCTGCCTCCTCATCATTTCTTTCAGGGTTTTCTAAACTTCTTTGGAAGCCAACTTCATCACTTTTCCCCCAACACCATCACGTACCTCGCTGCGTTCGTTCCTATGTGTCAAAATTTCTTGGGCTGTCGACCGCATTGGGGTCTCTTCAAACACATCTTCACCTGTCGCTCCCAGTCCGTGAAAAAAGCTAATCCAAATGACGAGAAGACTCATTTGATCCAGATGTGTGGAGGTCTAGGTATTCAAATGAGAAACAAAAGTGCTTTTCCAGCCGTGATCCTACCCGAGTCAGTCAGAGGGTGGCAGTCGACATGGTTCTACTGCAAGGACCAACCGACTCCTGGTCAGTCGACCGGTCTCCCCCCCTTCTCCATGGAACAAGTCCAATAGCCCACTTCTTTGAAAGTAACTCCAGTAGAGAGAGCAAATGTGAACATGCTGATGGAGCGAGTAGTCCAATTGGTTCGAGACGGCGTGACCGGCATGGACTTGCTAGAAGTGTTTCTCAGTCGACGCGTTCAGCCACTCCAGGCCGGCGATCATCCTATGTGGATGTAATCGGGCATTGAGGACGCTACTTGGATCCACCCGGAGGAGGTCACCAAAGAGAAGGTGGAGCTATGGTTGCAGGGCATCACTGGGAACAAAGATAACCCCTATCGTGGAATTGTCACGGCAGATGTCCTAGTGTGAGGACTTAGTCATTGAGCCATCATGATGATGTTAGCTTAAAGGGGTTAATTAGGACAAAGGACACAAGGAGTTTATACTGGTTCGGCCCCTTGCGGTGAAGGTGAAAGCCTAATCCAGTTGTAGGTGGTATTGCTAGGGTTTCGATGAGCAGGGAGCGAATACGCTTGACCTGGCTCTCGATCTCTTCTTTCTTCTCCTAAGCCACCGCTGGGTCATCCCCTTATATACACGGGTTGACACCCTGCGGCCTACAGAGTCCTGGCCGGCTTATACAACGTATCCGGCTCAGTGACCTTTCTTTCCTACCTTACAAAACAAGTCTACATACATGGCGGTTTATATCCGTGGGCTTTAAGCCACCTCCGGGTTTGGGCCCTCTACCAAGCTTATCTATGAACCGCCATATGCTCTTAGGCTTCATTGAGATGAATCGCCATAGGGATGACCCGACCCCTCCTGGGCGGGTCATACCTAATAGTTATATCCCCAACATTAGGCCCCAGGTTGATTTGAACTTGTTCATGTCAATCTTCAACACTTAGAAAAATCCTTCCTCCTCTTATTGTGAAGTATTGTAACCCGCCATGACGTCATGTCCGGAATTTGCGATAACCCAACATGACGTCACCTGCAATTAATGTTATATAGAATCCAAATCTTAATTAATCTTTTTCTTTATCGACTCTCCAAAAATCGAGGCGCCCATGCCAACACATATCCATTTTACTCTTCCTCGATTCCCGTGCCTGCCGTTTGTACTTCTAGGCCTATAAATAGGGCCACAGAGTCACCTTCCATTCTTCTCATTTTCCTTCTCGCCTTCTTCCTCCTCACGACGCATCGACTCGCACAAGCTCCGCCACCGTCAACCTTCGTCCTCGACCTCAACTCCGGCCACTGCATCACCCTGATCAGACCAGAGAACCGCGGTGCCACTCCACTGCCCTAACGGCATCAATAAGCCATCCCTTCTTTCGCCATAGATCTGCCATTAGGTTTCATCGGTGTTCGTCGATGTTCGTCGCTGCCCTTCTTTCTCTTTGTTTTAATCCATGGACTAGATCCTAAAACCACATGAATCTTTGAGCGGTAGTATAGTTTTTAGCACCTATTTCTGATACTAGAATATATCCTCATCGCAACAGATCTCTTCTAGGGCACCTCTTCCTTTCCACTGTCGCCTATGTAGGTTTCGAGTTTATTTTATTTTCTAAACAGCGGTAGATCTGAATTTGTGGCCTCAACCAGTGGAACTTGTTTGTCCTAACACTTAGCAAATTATAGCCTTGGTAGATCTTGAACGTCTTTAGTCATGGCGACTTATTCTGCCGGCTTATCGTTACTTCATATATCATAAGCCCTTGCTTAAGCCGCCATTCTGAACATGCACTGTACTTGTTAACTTGCAATTTTATCAACCATCTTGAGCTGGTAAATTATTTTCTTTCTTTTAGGTTGTCCTTTCACCATGCCGCCCAAGACAATCACGACCTGCAACTGGGTTCCCTCCACCGTCACTGAGAGCATCTTGAAGGATTTTGTCACCGTTGGATATTTGACAGATAAGAGTGTCATGCATTACCGTGCTCCTGACCTGGGCGAAGAGAGACCTCAGCCTAAGGACGGTGAAGTTATCGTATTGACTGATCATATGAACCGGGGCTTCTCGCCATCCGGCTCTAAATTCTTTAGAGATATCCTACACTTCTTCAAACTCCATCCGCAAGACATTGGACCCAATTCCATATCAAACATCCGTAACTTCCAAGTCTTTGCGAGGTATACCTTCAAGAAGAGCCTAGTGTTGAGCTTTTCAGAGAGTACTTCTACTTGAACCGGCAGAACGAGTTCACAAATGGGCTCAGCCTGGAGCTTGGCGAGATTTCAATTCAACGCAGATGATACGCCGTCTTCCCTCAAGTTGCTCTGCCAAGCCATCCCAAAGACTGGAACCAAACATGGTTCTACTGCAAATATATCTCGCCGTCTGATGAAAATTCATTGCCGGGTTATCGTGCTGAGCGTCTCGACTCAAATTACCAACTCCCTGATAAACTTACCGCCGCCGAACGCAAGAAACTTGTCCCTAAATCAAAAATGTTCAAGCCTTTCTAGGAAACGACTTAACTGGAGTCGACTTAATCCGCTGCTGGGTCACATGGCGGATCATACCCTTAAGCCGCCGATCCGGCTTGATGTGTACATATACCGGAGGAACAGATGATCCCTTACGCCATAGCTCTCTACGAATGACTGAAGAGGGCATCATTGAGATGGCAATGATGACCCACAAGTGTAGGGTATCTATCGTAGACTTTTCGATAAGTAAGAGTGTCAAACCCAACGAGGAGCAGAAGGAAATGATAAGCGGTTTTCAGCAAGGTATTCTCTGCAAGCACTGAAATTATCGGTAACAGATAGTTTTGTGATAAGGTAATCTGTAACGGGTAACAAGTAATAAAAATAAATAAGGTGCAGCAAGATGGCCCAATCCTTTTTGTAGCAAAGGACAAGCCTGGAAAAACTCTTATATAAAGGAAAGCACTCCCGAGGACACATGGGAATTATCGTCAAGCTAGTTTTCATCACGCTCATATGATTCGCATTCGGTACTTTGATAATTTGATATGTGGGTGGACCGGTGCTTGGGTACTGTCCTTCCTTGGACAAGCATCCCACTTATGATTAACCCCTATTGCAAACATCCGCAACTACAACAGAAGTATTAAGGTAAACCTAACTGTCGTGGGTTTGTCACGGCAGATGTCCTTGTGAAAGGACTAAGTCGTGGAGCCATCGCAACGGGTTAGCTTAAAGAGGTTAAACCGGACAAGGAGACACGGGGAGTTTATACTAGTTCGGCCCCTTCGGTGAAGGTAAAAGCCCACGTCTAGTTGTGATTGGTATTGCTGGGGTTTCGAAGGCCAGGGAGCGAATCCACTTTGTCTGGCTCTCGAGTTGTTGTCTCTCTTCTAAACCACTGCCGGGTCGTCCCTTTATATACATAGGTTGACGCACGCCGGTTCACGGAGTCCCGAAGCCGGATCATAAACGTGTTCGGTTCGGTCTCTACACTTCCTATCTTACAATGCAAGTTACATAATTAGGTCGGTTTACATCTACAGGCCTTAACTCGCCTCTGGGCCTTGGGCCTTCATAAAGCGCCATCATTCTTACATCTTCATGGGCTTCTAATCTTCGTAAAGCTAACCCGGCTATTCCCGGATGGTTTACATCCAGTAGTAATATCCCCAACATTAGGCCCCAGATTGGTTTGAACTTGTTCATGTCAATCTTCAATACTTAGAAAAATTCCTCCCTTGCATCTTCACCTTGATCTTGTAAACCGCCGTGACGTCATACTTCAGGATCATGATAGACCACCCTGACATCATCTATCCGTTGAAGCTGAAGATTACCTTCATTAATACATATCCAGTCATCGAAGCGACACCATTATTAACTATCCGTTTTTGAGCTCCTCGATTCCCGCACTTGTCGCCTTATCGCTTCACCTTATAAATAGGGCCACGGGTCCTTATCATTTTTCCCCTCTTCTCATTCGCTTCTTCTTCCTCCTCGCGACACCTCCGCACCTGAGCGCCGCCACCATCGTCAAGCCTCGCCTCTGCCTCACCATTGGCCGCTGCATCAACCTGTTCGTACCAGAGTTCCGCAGCATACCTCTGCTGCTTCCGCGGCCGCAGTAAGTCTTTCCTCCTTCCTTAGATTCATTAGGGTTTCCCTGTTCTTCGCAGTTCTCTGAAGTTCATCAGTGCTTCGGTGCTGTTCTTCACTGTTCCTCCTTAGTCTATAGATGGACACTTCACAGTTGACGTATCCCTTGCCGTGGCTAATCTTCTGTTACCACCACAAACCCTTATGCACAAAAAACTGATCTAGTCCTTCATAAACTATTTTAGGTCCTATCCTTTTTAGATCAAAATATTTTTGCCTTTCTGTCTTTGGTAGATCCAAAATTCCCATGTGATCCTGTGAAACTTGTTTTTCCTTACTTAGCCCTTTTCGCCTTAGATCTGTATCTTCTATACTACATAGGCGGTTTACCTTTGTAAAAATAATCTATCTCATACCATTAGTCCCCTAGTAAACCGGCAAACCTTCTTTATGTTGATTGTAATAGTCCGGTTTAACAACACATTATGCCCTCGATATGACCTTGTCATTCACTATTGTCTTCGTCTCCGGTTTACGCAATTTCACATACCTGTATATCTTTATTCCACTTCATCTTGTATACCAATGTGAATGATTTGTAAACTGGCATTTCTTTTCGAGCTTTCTGTTCCACAATGGCCAAACAGTTTGCCGCTTGCAATTGGGCTCGTTCCCGGGTCACCGAGGAACAGTTGAACAGGATGGTCAACATTGGCACCTTGCCTAAGAAAACTGAAATTTGATGGCGAGTTCCAGGAACAGAAAATCCTCCAACCCCGAGGCAAGGTGAGGTTGTGGTATTTGTCGACCACATAGGCCGTGGTTTCAAACCGCTAGGGTCAAAGTTATACCGAGATGTGCTTGCCAGTTTCCAACTCCATCCTCAAGATATCGGACCCAACTCGGTATCCAATCTATGCAACTTCCAGGTCTTCTGTGAAGTGTATTTACAAGAATAACCGATTGCTGAACTGTTCCAGGACTTCTTTCATCTGAACCGGCACAGAAAATTTGTAAATGGACCCAATACTGAACTTGGTGGCGTTTCTATTCAAAAGCGGAAGGAAGTTGAATTCCCTCATGCCAAACTGCACAGCCATCCTAAGGAATGGAACCAGACTTGGTTTTACTGCAGAGATACTTCTCCTGATGATGAGAATCCCCTCCCAGGCTAACGTGATCACCGGCTTTCCAACACCCATCCAATGCTGCAACGCTTAAGTTCTGCAGAACGGGCCAAATATGCCCCTCAACTCGCCAAGCTCCGGGATTTTATGGCCAATGGTTTAACAGGCGTTGATTTCGTGTGCTGTTGGATATCTTGGAGTGTCTTGCCGCTAAGCCACCGCCCCTGTTTGATGTGTGAGTACACCGGTGATGTTGAAGACCCTCAACGCCATATCAACATTCAGGTGACCGATGAAGAGGTCACTCAAAGAGTAAAGAAAATTTTGAATGAATCGGAATCAGTCTGTAGTCAAACCGGCTTGAACCCCTTCTATACTAAGAACAAACCGCCTGCTATAAGCAGTATACTTCCTTTTCATCTTTGATATCTTTAACTTGTTCAATCTTGTAATCATTCTTCTGTGTATGTATGAATAGGGTGATGATCCCTTCTGGAAGCGGAAATCCATAGATAAAGCGGTAAAGCTAACCGGGGATAAAGCAGCCAAACCATCTCGTCCCAAAACCAAAGCCATCAAGTGGACCTCAAAGCGGAAAACGGCTGACCGGATCAACATGGAACTTGATGAAGATGCTGAGGATCCGGAAGTTGAGGTAGAACTTGACTCACTTGGCTCCCTTTTCATGCACCTCATTAACAATGATCTTTATCAGGAGGACGTAGAAGGCAGCCAAGCTGATGATGTAGAGGTAATTACCCTTTCCTCCGGCTCAGACTCTATTCCCACACAAAAAAACCCGTCAAGCAGTCCGGAAAGTAAGCTTTTCTCATCCTCTTGCTTACTTGGGCCCAACATTTATTTTGAAGACACAGTAGCATGAAGCTCGCCGGACAACCCGGCACAGTGGCCAACAGGTCACTTAGGCCGGCTTACCTGATACCCCGGTTCGGAAGCGCCGGTCTGAGGTCTCTTCCACTTCTGGCCATTCTTATCCCAAGGCAGGTTATTTCAGACAACCTCTTAATCCGTCCGATTCAAATTATCAGGTGACACCTCCCTCATCCTCTGGCGAGTCGATAGCAACCCAACTCCCTCGTCTAAAGACTATGGTTGGGTAAGTTTTCAAACTCCTTCTTCCAATGCGTTAAAAATCTTGAATAAGATGCTAACCCTCTTTTAATTTATTTGTAGCGCCAAAGCCAGACCCAGCAAGAAAGCTTGGGTCAACAATCCGTCAGAGGACCAGGCAGTTTTTGAAGAAGAGCAGAGAGGCGAACCGGACCAAACTCATGAACCGGAGGGTCCTCATCCTGAAGCCGCCTCTGATGAACCGCCCCTTCAAGATCGGAATACTGATGAACCACCAGAAGCTGACCCTGCTGTACCTGACACTGAACCGACAGCTCCAAACCGGGCTAGTCCGATGAGAGATACTGAAACTCCGTCCTCACCCGCAAAAACCACTGAAGGCCAAGGAGATGATGCTATCGTTACTGGCATGGGCCACAACTCTCCTGGCCATCCCATAATCTTGGCCCAACATAGTGCCAAAGAAGAGCGTGCTGCTAGGGAAAAAAGCAAATGGAGTACCGACTTATCAAGTTATGCCCATCTCAACGCTGAAGAGCTTCACTCCGATTTCTTAAACCGTCTGCACTCTGTCAGGGGTTTGGTGCGACATATGCCAACGGATGGCTTATCATGGTGGGGGCGAGTAGAACGTCGCCGATGCCTGGAAACGGGATGAGGCGAAGACATGCACGCCGGCGAATCTTACCCAGCTTCGGGGCTCTCCGTGCAGATAATACCCCTACAGCTGCTCTACGGGGTCTCCGCATGATCACTATGGCCAAGTGTTTACACGGTTGCTCCTTGAGCTGTTTCTGGTGGTAGAAGAGGGCAAGGCTAGCTCTCTCCTTCTATATGTATGGTCTAGAACTACTGGGATCCAACCCCTTTGCATGGGTGCCCTGGGGGGTTTATATAGGCCTACCCCCCAGGGTACAATGGTAATTCGACTGGGCGCGGGCCCAGCCGTCAGTGCCTCCGACCTCCGGCTTCTCCGCCGACTGCTGGGGACTGGTGGGCCCCACCGACTGGTCTGGTACGGAGCCGACAGGCCACGTCCGCCGCAGGCGGGTCTTGCCGGCCGCTGATTACTGTAGCCGTGCTTCTGATGACGCAGGCTTGGTCATGGGGTCGTGGCAACAGCCCCGCCGCCTGGCGGGCGATCACTGTGGCCATTCCCCATCTCATCTTGATTAATGGCGCGTGGGCCCCGGGGGAGGGCTCGGCCGACTCCCCTGGGCCAACTCCCGACGGGTCCGACTGGCGGTTCTCCCGCCGTCTCCTGAGGTCTCGCTGACTGGTGGGCCCTGCTGCCTCCAGGCCGTACAGACAAGCCGTCGTGGGCGCAGGACTTGGTACTGTGGTGCTAATGTCAGGGTCGGCCGGGCAACAGTGCCACGCCGCACAGAGATCTTCCCGGGTACGGCGTGCTGTGGCCATGCCTTCCCTTGGCAAGGGGCGGGAGTGGGCTTCACTGTAGCCACGCCTCTGCCCCGTCCCCTTTGATGAGGTCATGGGTTTGCTGGAGTCGCCGGCCGAGTCCCCAAAGCCGGCTTCTCTGGAAGTCGTCCCTGGAACTCGGCTGTGAGCGGGCAGTCGGCTGCCCTGCCGTCGACTCCTCAGGAGACGGCTCTTCGCCCTGGGGTCTTGAGGGGCGCAGCTTGCCCCGATGTCTTAAAAGGTTATGGGACTCGGGTTGGCCTACCCGTGGCCTATTACTCCGACAGCAGTCCCCGAAGCTGGTGAGATGCTACGGACGATCGGCCGAGAAGCCTCAACAATTTCTCTTTCCGGGTGCTCAACACATGGTCTTGATTGACTTCTGCCGGGCCGTCTAGAAGGAGTCGGACTTGCTCAACTCGGACTTCACTCAATTTCGACTTGCTCGGTATCTCGAACGTCGCGACGGGATTTTAAGTGGCATGCTAGCTAAGCCTCCAGACCGCCGCCCGTTCTTGGCCTGTCATGCGAGGGCACGTGGCTAGGCCATCCTGCCAGCCCACGCGTGCGGCGGGACAGGCCCACAGGCAGGGCCCGCCACTACCGCGCCTCGGCGCCCAAGCAGATCCGCTGCGGCCCGGTGGACGGTTGGGATTCCCGTGGAGTTACTGCGCGCAGTAACTTTACGTGGATCGTGGGGGTTGTGGGGTTGTGGGTGCAGTAAATCCCCACGTCCGCCCCCTCGGCTTCGCAGCCCATAGGGCTATAAGTAGGGGGAAGAGGGGGGCACGCGCGCCCCTCCTTCCCACTACTCCTCGCTCTCTTCCTCCTTGCCGCTCCTCGCACTCCTCCTTCCTCTTCTCTTCTTCGATCCGCCGCACGCCCAAGCTCCGGCGAACGCTGCCACGACAGCTCGTGATGAGTTCTTCCTCCGCTGCCGCGCCTTCCCCAGTGCATTCTGGCACCTGGGACAGTTCCGAGGTTCATGAAGACCACATTGAGTTCCTCTGCCGGACCCGTCGGCTTCCCGGCGAGGATCGCGTGCAGGTGCGTCTTGCGCCGGAGGGGGAGATTTCCCCCGCCCCACAGGAGGGCGAGCGGGTCATCTTCCGCTCGCACTGCCTGCGCGGGCTAGGGCTGCCGGCGAGCAGCTTTTTCCGGTCTTTCTTGGAGTTCTACGGCCTCCAGCCGCACCACCTCACCCCCAACACAGTGGTGCTGCTGTCCGCCTTCGTGGCCTTGTGCGAAGGCTTCCTCGGAGTCCTCCGCACCCTCGAGCTCTGGGGGAGTTCTTTTTCTCCAAGCTCGGCACCCAGGCCGCGGGCGTGCCGGCTCAATGCGGCGCCTTCATCGCCGTGCGAAGGTCAGGAGCCGACAACCCCTTCCCCTCCATCTCGCTGATAAAGTCGGTGAAAATGTGGCAGAGATCCTACTTCTACGCCAGGAACGTCGCCACGAGGGGCGACTGGGTCAATCTGCCGGCTTTCGAGGCGGGCCCGCCAGCTGGGAGGCTGCCCAACTGGTCGTATCGGGCCAGGTCGCTGACGCCTGCGGGAACCGGTGCCATCACGTGACTCCGAGTGCTGACGCAGTCGGAGGGTCTGACTGGTCCGGACCCGCTGGCTGCCTTCGTCTCGCGCCGAGTTCTCCCACTCCAAGGACGCCCTCACATGATATGCCAGATGAGCGGGCACGGCGACCCAAGTCGGATGTGCACCAAGGACAAGCCTCACGAAGAGGTGGCCTTGATGGTGAACTACCTCTCGGGCAGTAGGCTCCTGGAGGACTGGCGATTCGGCAAGGAGCCGTACTCCCGCGCCAACCCCCCGCCCGTGGTGAGTCGCCTTTCTTTTCTTTCTTTAGATTGTCTTCTTCTTGCCGAGTTTTATTTTGACCAGTTGGCTTTGGTTAGAATCCCCTTCTTCACCCACCAGCCGGCACCTCGGGGTCGGCCCGTGAGTTCGTTGCCGACCGGGCGGAGAGCGACGTCGACGACCCCGATCTGGGGGCGGCGGCTCTGGAAGACGACGCCGAGGGAGGAGGAGGGACAGCAGGCAACTTCAGGCCTTCGGCTACCTTCGCCGACTGGCCTGAAGACAGCACCGAGGGAGAAGTCGCCCCTCGCCATCGGCCAGGAGCCAGTCAGCCTGGCGCGGGCTCTTCTGCCGTGCCGGGCGCTCCAGGCGGCGGGAAGAAACGCAGGACAGCGCCGACTTTGTTCGGCAGTCGGCCGAAGAAGCCCAAGGGCTTGGCTGCGGCGACCCGGCGGGACGAGGCAGCCGCGAAGGCCAACCGCTTCCGTAAGGAAGTGAAGAAGCCACCGTTGGTCTCCGCGTAAGTATTCTGTCTTCAAAGTTTTATTCTTTCTTCGTGATTTGTCTGAGTATCTACTTGTCCCTCTTTCTTCAGGGCTCCCCTCTCTCTTGAGCGGGTCGCCGCCGCCTCCGTCATGGGGTCACCGGAGACGTCCGCCACCACTCGGCAGATTGACCCCGCTGCTGACCTCTGGGAGGCGATGGAGCGGAATGCGCAGGAGAGGCGCAACGAAGAAGAGGCCCTCTGCCTGGAGAAGGCGGAGGCCGATAGGTCGGAGGCCTCCCCTAAAAAAAAACTAGCGGAGGCCGAAGCCGCCGCCGCGGTGAAGCAGCAGGCTGAGGAAGCCGCACGCTGCCAGTCGGCCTTGCTTGTCACCCCGCTGAACTCTGCGCCGCCGCCTCCGGAGTTCACGGGGCCAACTGGAGAAGCCGGCAGGGAGAACCTCGTCGAGGAGAGGGAAGGCGGCGACCCCTCTACTCCGGACGCGCATGTTCCACCGCCGCCTCCGCCGCCGTCTGAAGGCGCGCAAGGTGAGCAGCCAGCGGACCCTCCGGTGCCGCCGACCGAAGACGAGGCCGTGGTGAGGCTACTCCTCCAAGTTGTCTCGCCAGCGCGCCGTTGGCTGGAGAAGGCGACTTCGGCACCCCGCCCCCTGGAAGCCGGCACCGCCAGCTCGGCGGCCCCAGACGCCGAAGCGACGAGCGCCGCACCTGTTGGGTGGGTGCGAGGAGGCGGCACAGGCCGCTGAACCGGGCGCTCCTGGACGTCCAGGCGAAGCTCCGTGCTGAGGGCGATGCTCTCCAGAGTTGCACCAAGGCGTTCCTAGCGTCGCGGGCAGCCGTCCGGGTATGTTTTTTCCTTCGGTCTTTGTTTTCTTGCTCCTCTCTGTGGGGGCGCGCCAGCACACCCACTGGGTGTAGTCCCCGAGTTTCGGGCCAGCTGCTCAGCAGGCGGCCCGGAACTCCAGTTGATGAACTTCTGGGTACTAACTTTGTCTGAAATGCTTGTTGCAGGATTACCACAACCTCCGCATCACTGCCTTCAACCGTAACATTGAAGAGCTGGGCAAGCGGACCGCCGACTTGGCGGAGAGCCGGAGTAAGTCCCCCCCTTTCTTTTCTGCGGGGGCGCGCTAGCGCACCCGCGGGCTGTAGTCCCCGAGATTCGGGCCGACTGCTGAGCAGTCAGGCCGGATCTCCCCGGCGACCTACTTTATTGACGACTATTATCTTTCTTCCTTTCCTTCAGGAGCCAACACTGCTCTTCAACAGCAGCTGAGCGAAGCCAACTCCGCCCTGCACGCCAAAGGGGAGGAGTGCAGCAAGCTCGCCACAGAGCGCGATCTGCTGGCCACTCAGTTGGCAGAGTAGAAGGAGCTGCTTGTGAAGTCGTAGAGGGAGGCGGAGGAGACAGAGGCCGCTCTCTTGGCCGAGTTCGCGAGCGAGCGCTCCTCCTGGTCTGACAAGGAGGCGCTGCTATCCTCCGGCTTCCACGAGATTGAAGACATCGTTGATGGTGATCCTCGTTATTTTCTTTCTTCGAGCTGCCGACTTAGATCGTGCCGACTCCTGGTTTTTGACCTGCTTCTTCGTTTCTTCGTGTCTGTGCAGACTTCTTCCCTGGGCAGTCGCAGGCCGCCATCCAAGCCATCAAAGCTGACCGTGAAGGTCGGAGGGCGGAGGGCGCAGAGATCGCCGCCGATGCCCCCCGAACTCTTGACGAGCACGTCCTGAGCATCGAGGCTCGCCTCCGGCCGGCTCACGGGATGCTGCGCCGGCTCTAGCGCCTCGGTGCTCAGGCGATTGCCGCCCTTTGACCGGATATGCAGGCTCCGCGCACCCCCAGCCTGACGGCCAACTGGCTGGAGGTCGCGGCTGGTCGTCTTGTGTCCTGGAAGGGCTCTTCGGCCTGGGCTGGAGTGCCCCGGGCCTTGGAGTTTGTCAAGGCGTGGTACCTGGGGCTGGATCTAGACCGGTTGGCCACGCTTCGGTTGGAGGCCCAGCCGGAGCTGGCGGCTGCGGAAGACGCCCTCGTCAAACGTGCTGTGGCGATCGCCGAGTACACTGACACCAGCATCTTCGTCCCCGAGCGGTCTGAAGACGGCGAGGAGGTACCGCCGGAGTGGTTTGGGATGAACCCAGACTATGGCGAAGACTCGGCGGAGGTGATTGGCTCCAGCATCGAGGAGGAGGACGAAGCGGAGGATGGAGGCGAGGCAGAGGCACCAGAAGACGGAGCAGACGACCAGCCTCAGCCCGACCGCGCCTCTAGCAACAAGCCGCGTGTGACCGAGTCGACTGCCGTTGGAGGTGATCAAGCCGAGACTAGCCAGCCGGCTGCCCCGACGCCTAACGCTGGCGCCTCCTCCGACCCTCTGAATCCGTCTGCTGTCTCCTAAGCTGCCGCTGTATCTTTTATTTTATCTGCTTCAGTAGTCTTTGAAGAACTTGTTAATTCGCACAATTCCACCCGCGGGGTGTATTTTGAATCTCTACTAGATAATTCGGCCAAAGGCCTATGTTATGTAAATATATATATCTATCTTTTCTTGCTCATTGTTCTTTTGGCTTTTTTCCGTTGCCGCTTTCTCTTAGTTGCCTGCCTTGCCAATCGGACAGCCGCTCTGCGGACTGTTGCTGGATCAAGTGCTAGGCTACTTTGGGAAAGCAAGTACTTAGCTGATTTCAAGATTGTTTGAGCAAGTTGGATAGAAGACGACAATCTGACTATCCGAGAGTCGGTTTGCGAGAAAGGCTGGAAGCCGTCTTGAGCTATGTTTTATGCTTTGAGCCCTTAACCCTTTTTCATGCAAACACCCATTCTACCTTACCTCTGCCCACCGTACAGTCGCTCTGCAAGCTGCGGCTTCTGACAGAAGACGGTTTAGGTGTTTACACACTACTTGTCCGGCTGCAGGAAGCATTTCATAGTGCAAGGCGGCAAGTCCCCGGGTCGACTTGTCGAGCCCGATGCCAAGAGGCATGACAAAGAGTAACATACTTGTAGGCATAATTTTTATCATACAGACAAAAGAGGGCAGTCCCCGAGCTCGTCTCGGGGGACCCGAAGTCTTGGTACTTTAATACAAAAGGTATCGTGGTACATACTGCATCAACTGTAAAATCTTCGAAGGAGATTTGCATTCCTTGGCCGCTCTGTCTCCTTGCCGGAGTCGTCCCTCTTGCATGCTCGGGGCTTCTGAGTGTCGATCAGGTAGTAGGAATCATTGCCCAGCACTTTGCTGATGATGAAAGGGCCTTCCCAAGGCGCCGACAGCTTGTGCTGGTCGGCTGTTCGCTGGATCAGCCGGAGCACAAGGTCGCCTTCTTGGAAAGATCTTGGCCTGACCTTCCTGTTGTGGTATCGACGCAGGCTCTACTGGTAGATGCTGGACCGGCTGAGTGCCAACAGCCAGCCCTCTTCCAGCAGATCGACGCTATCTTGTCGTGCTTCTTCTGCTTCCTCCTCGGTGTACATGGTGACTCGTGGGGAGTCAAACTCTATGTCCGTTGGGATGACGGCTTCGGCACCATAGATGAGGAAGAAGGGCATGAATCCGGTTGACTTGTTTGGAGTCGTGCGCAGACTCCAGAGGACGGCTAGCAGCTCGTCGAGCCAGCAGCCAGCCGAGCGCTCCAGAGGCTCGATCAACCGAGGCTTGATGCCGAACAGGATGAGGCCATTTGCTCGCTCCACTTGGCCGTTTGACTGTGGATGGGCGACGGACGCTAGGTCCAGTCGGATGCCCTGTGTTGCGCAGAAATGGGCCAAGGCACCTTTGGCAAAATTTGTGCCGTTGTCGGTGATGATGCTGTGTGGTATGCCATACCGAATCGTGATATCAGTGATGAAGGTCACGACAGTTGGACCGTTCAGTTTCTTAATTGGCTTCGCTTCCACCCACTTGGTGAACTTGTCCACTACGACAAGTAGGTGAGTTAAACCACCTCGTGCTGTCTTGAATGGTCCCACCATGTCTAGACCCAAAACTGCGAAAGGCCAGGCAATGGGGATGGTCTTGAGCGCAGAAGCCGGCTGGTGCGGCTTGGAGCTGAACTTCTGGCACCCTTTGCATTTTTGGACCAACTCCTTGGCCTCTTCCAAGGCCGTCGGCCAGAAGAAACCGTGCCGAAAGGCTTTGGCGACGAGTGCTCTTGAAGCCGCATGGTGGCCGCATTCGCCTTGATGGATGTCTTTGAGAATCGCCTGGCCTTGCTCTGGCTCTACGCAGCGCTGGTAGACACTAGTGATGCTGCGCCTGACCAGCTCTCTGTTGATTATGGTATAGGCTGCCGCCCGGCATTGTACTTGCCGAGCTGAGGTCTCATCAGTTGGTAGCTCTTTGTTCACCAGGAATTTGAGGATGGGCTGGGCCCATGAGGGTGCTGCTATTTCTTCGTCTACCAGAACTGTGACTTGGACGAGGGCGGCTAGGCTGGGAGGCGGCGGGTTGGAGTCAACAGCCGCTTGCTGGGTTGATAAAGTCCCCAGGCCGACTGGCGCGGTCCTTGGGCCGAGTTCTGGAATCTTCGCGTCCGCCACCGCAGTCCCCGGGCCGGGCTCGACTGTGGCGGCTTTGGAGTCATCCGCCAAAGTCCCTGTTCTGTCTGCCGGAGCTCTGGAGTCGGATCCGCCGTCTTCGGGAGGAGCCGACACAAAAATGGAGTCTGATTCTGGTGAAGGCTTGATAGACGGCTTGAGGAGGCGTTGAAGGGTGACGCTAGATGGTATTGCTTGGCGGGTAGAGCCGATTCGTGCCAAGGCGTCTTCTTGGTCGTTATCGTTTCTTGGCACATGGAGGAACTCGCACCCTTCGAAATACCCGCTGAGTTGCTGCACGAGGAAACGGTAGCTCGCCATGTTTGCGTCTTTCGCGTCCCAGTCGCCAGATGACTGCTGGACCACTAAGTCCGAGTCGCCATAACACAAGATCCGGCGGATGCCAAGTTCTTTGGCAAGCCGGAGCCCGTGAATGAGCGCCTCGTACTCGGCAACGTTGTTGGAGGCGGCAAAATGGATTTGCAGTGCATACTTGAGCTTGTCGCCTTTGGGAGAGGTGAGGACGACGCCGGCTCCCAAGCCGGTGCGCATCTTGGAGCCGTCAAAGTGCATCTGCCAATGAGTGGAGTCAGGCGCTGGAGGCAGGTACTGGGTCTCGGCCCAGTCGACGAGGAAGTCGGCCAGTGCTTGTGTTTTAATAGCGGTGCGGGGCTGGTAGTAGATGGTGTAAGGAGCCAGCTCTATGGCCCACTTGGCCACTCGACCAGAAGCGTCTCGGCTACCGATGATCTCGGCAAGTGGAGCCGTGCAGACCACCGTGATTGGATGCTCTTGAAAATAAGGCTTCAATTTCTTGGCAGCAAAGTGTACGCCATAGCACATCTTCTGGTAGTGGGGGTAGTTCTGCTTGGAGGTCGACAGTACCTCGCTCAGGCAATATACTGGTCTCTGGACAGGCAGTGCCTTGCCTTCCTCCTTGCGCTCTACTACCATGACTGTGCTGACTACCCGGCTGGTGGAAGCGATGTATAGGAGCATAGGTTCCTTAGGAGTCGGAGCCGCCAGGACGGGTGGAGTATTCAACATCTTCTTCAACTGGCGAAAAGCTTCGTCCGCCTTATGGTTCCACTCGAAAAAAGTGGTCTTCTTCATGAGTTGGTATAAGAGGAGAGCTTTCTCGCCTAGCCGACTGATGAATCGACTGATGGATGCTAAGCAACCGGTGAACTTCTGCACATCCAGCAGTCGGCTGGGTACCTCCATTCTCTCGATGGCCTTGATTTTTACTGGGTTGCATTCTATGCCGCGTTCAGAGACCAGGAAACCTAGCAGCTGGCCGGCTGGTACTCCGAAGACACACTTCTAGGGGTTGAGCTTGATCTGGAACCAACATAGGTTCTCAAAGGTCTCCTTGAGGTCTTCCAACAGTGTTCTATGCTTTTCCGTCTTCACCACCACATCATCTACGTAGACATGGGCGTTCCTGCCGAGCTGCTTGAGGAGGCACTTCTGCATGCAACGCTAAAAGGTGGCGCCGGCATTCCTTAAGCCGAACGTCATGGTGAGGTAGCAGAATGCTCCAAACGGCATGATGAAGGCGGTCTTCAATCTGTCAGCCGGGTTCAGCTTGATCTGGTGATATCCTGAGTATGCATCCAAGAAACTCAACAACTCGCATCCAACTGTGGAGTCTATCACCTGGTCAATTCTTGGTAGAGCAAATGGGTCCTTGGGGCAGGCCTTGTTGAGGCTCGTGTAGTCAATACACATTTGCCATTGCTTGTTCTTCTTTAACACCAGGACCGGATTTGCCAGCCACTCCGGGAAGAAAACTTCCATATTGAAGCCGGCTGCTAGGAGTCGGGCTATCTCTTCTTCGACAACTCTTCTCTTTTCTTCTGATAAGCGACGCAGGGGCTGCCTGACCGGCTTTGCATCAGATCGGACATGTAACTTGTGCTCGGCGAAATCCGTCGGTACACCTGGCATGTCTTTGGGAGACCATGCGAAGATGTCCCGATTCTCACGGAGGAAATCAACAAGCTCGCCTTCCTATTTGCTGTCGAGGTTTGCACCTACGATGGCGTACCTCTCTGGGTGCTCCGGATCCAAGGGTATCTTTCTTTGTCTCTTTGGCCGGCTTGAACGAACCTTCGGCTTCCGACTCCTTTGGGTCGGGCGACATCTCCGGCTGCTTGCCAGCCATTACCACAACTCGTTCAAGGAGTCGCTTCTCGGCTGCGATCACCAGGGACTTGGCCAGCCGACTGCTCTCGGCCGCGCAAGCGGACGACTTCCGGTAGTCGCCGGCCATAGTCAGAATTCCCCTGGAACTGGGCATCTTCATCTTGAGGTAGGCGTAGTGGGGGACCGCCATGAACTTGGCCAAGGCGGGTCGGCCAAACAGCGCATGGTATGGGCTCTCAAGGTCCACCACCTCAAACCAAACAGACTCTCTTCGGAAGTGATCTTTTTCCCCAAAGAGGATGTCAATCAGGATCTTGCCGATTGGTGAGCAGGAAAGCCCAGAAACGATGCCGTGGAACATAGTCCGGCTGTTCTGAAGCTGTCTTTGCTTGATTCCTAACTTCTGCATGGTGTCCTTGTACATGATATTGATGCTGCTGCCCCCGTCTATCAGAACTCGCGAGAAACACGCGGCCCATTTGTCTGTGGCAAAGGTGGCGTCCAGGACCAAGGCGTAGGAGCCCGGACTCGGCATCACTTCTGGGTGGTCAGCCCTGCTCCAGCTGATGGGCTTCTCAGACCAGTGCATGAACTCTGGCGTCTCTGAGGCTACTGCGTTCACCTCTTGTCGCTGCAGCCGCCTGCTGCGTCGATCATCAGCCACATTGGTGAACACCACATAGGCTCCATGCTCTTCAGGGTATTCGTCTTGTAATGCACCGACTGGCCTGACTGCCGGCTGCTGGGGCGGAGGTGGAGGCGGCTGCCCAGCAGGCGGGGGTGGCAGGAGGCCGTCTCCCTTGGCGATCCTGGTGAGCCAGTGGCACTTCCGGGTGGTGTGATTCGACGCCTTCGCACCGCTGTGGAACTTGCAAGGTCCATCCAAGGTCTGCTCATAGGAGAAGGCCGGCAACCAGTTCAGCTTGCCGCCTTTCTGTCGCTTGGGCGGAGGCTGCTCTTCTGGCTGCTGGGCTTCAACGTTTGCGACTTGCCGGCTGCCGGAAGCCGGCTGCGGGGCCTTGCGCTTGTTGTCGCCCTGCTTTTGCCGCTGGCCGGCATCTGCCGCCGGAGTTATTGGAGCCTGAGGAGCTACTTTGCCAGTCGTGCTGATTTGAATTTCCGCCTTCATGGAGGAGACGGCTGTGGCGTACTTGTCCGCTATGATCAGCAGTTCGTTGAGGGTTTCTGGCTCGTCGCAGAGGAGCTTGTGCTTGAGGAGGGTGCCTTCTCGGCACCCGGCTGTGAAGTACTCGATGGCCTGCACCTCGTGCACGCTCTCGCAGGAGTTCCGGAGCTCAGCCCAACGCGTGAGGTAGTCGCGAGTCGACTCGTCAGGACCTTGCACGCACAAGGAGAGCTGACGAGGCTTGGGAGGACGCTTGTATGTGCTGGTGAAGTTGCGAACGAACGCTTCAGTGAAGTCGACCCAGCTGTTGATGCTGCGGGGCTTTAGGCTGTTCAGCCATGTCCGGGCCGTGCCCTGGAGCATGAGTGGAACGTATTTACCGTGACACGCTTGTTGCCGTTTGCTATGCTGACAGCCGTGGAATAGTCGACTAGCCAGTCTTCCGGCTTCACGGAGCCAGTATTCTTGGGCGTGTCTCTTGGGAGTGTGAACCCTCTGGGAAAGGGCTCGTCTCGAATGCGGGGCCAGAAACAAGGCGGACCCAGCTCGTCTTCTTCTTCCAGCGCCAGGGACCGGTGAAGTCGGTCGATCCGGTGGCGGGCGTCATTCTCTCCAACTCCCTCTCGGCGGCCAAGGCGGTCACTGAGAGTCAGATGGTCAACAGGCGGCGGGGAGACTCGCCTCTCCTCGCGGGGAGGGGGAGGCGGACAGTCGTCTCATTGTTCCACTACTCTCGGGCGGCCATCTCGGTCGCGCTCTATTGTAATGCGAGTCCGACTGTGGCTGACAGCCGGCTCCTTGTCCTTTCTTCCTCGGGCGCCGCCAGTCGGCGTCCGAGACGTCGCGCCTTGATCTCAGTGCGGGTCGTCGTTTGGCCGCTGTGGCGCCTCCATGTGGCAGCCAGCCTCGTTCTGCGCAGCGGCCGCGTCGAGAAGCCGCTGGACTCGCTCCATCATGAGGTGGTGTTTTTCGCCCTCGAAATTGTCCAGCTCATCCGCCGCTGCCTGGGCGGCTCGGATGTTCTCCGCCGGTGTAGCGTACATGGGGCGGCTAGCCCCAAACAGGCTGGCGATGGCTACGCCGCGCTGCTGGACCATGCCAAGGCGGCTGGGCCCTGCCGGGGCCGGCGAGCCGCCAACGGCGCGATCCATCTCCCGCTGGTAAGCTTCTGACAAGCGTCTCATGCTGGCCAGCTTCTTCGCGCCTTCAACGAGCTGAAGGCGGCGCGCTTCTAACGTCTCCCCGTCAGCATCTTCCGAAATGGGCACAGTCAGGTCTTGCAACGCTGCGCCGAGTGAGTTGGGCGCTCCTCCGCCAGGGGACTCGTCATGTCTGATGACTAGCACCTCAGTGACGGTGCTTCCGTCGCTCTCTGTGTGGGGGAGAGGTTCGTCGTAGACCACCACATTGGTGGGGAACGCGTCGATCGACACGGTGTCGGAGTAGACCAGCATCGGGTCGGTGGAGCCTACGGACTCCAAGTCTACGGCAGGCTCATCGGAAATGTGGAGTTGATCGAGGAGGCCCGCGAGGAGGTTTTCGGGGCCGCCCGCGCCTGCGTCGGACGCAGGTTCGTCGGAGAGGTGGACCTCGCCGACAAGTTCGACCAAGGAGCTGGCTGCGCAGGCGATCTCAACGCCGCGCAGCGCGTCGATGCAAACTTCGCCTGGCGTGCCTGGCTGGCTGCGCTCGCCAGGGAGGAAAAGGGTTCCCGTCCAGAACAGATCTCCGGACGGCGGTGCACCAGGCCCCACGGTGGGCGCCAAGTGTCGGGGGTTTGGTGCGACATATGCCAACGAATGGCTTATCATGGTGGGGGCGAGTAGAACGTCACCGGTGCCTAGGAACGTGATGAGACGAAGACATGCACGCCGGCGAATCTTACCCAGCTTCGGGGCTCTCCGGGGAGATAATACCCCTACTGCTGCACCACGGTGGGCGCCAAATGTCAGGGGTTTGGTGCAACATATGCCAACGGATGGCTTATCATGGTGGGGGCGAGTAGAACGTCGCCGGTGCCTGGAAACGGGATGAGGCGAAGACATGCACGCCGGCGAATCTTACCCAGCTTCGGGGCTCTCCGGGGAGATAATACCCCTACTGCTGCTCTACGGGGTCTCCGCATGATCACTATGGCCAAGTGTTTACACGGTTGCTCCTTGAGCTGTTTCTAGTGGTAGAAGAGGGCAAGGCTAGCTCTCTCCTTCTATCTGTATTGTCTAGAACTACTGGGATCCAACCCCTTTGCATGGGTGCCCTGGGGGGTTTATATAGGCCTACCCCCCAGGGGTACAATGGTAATTCGACTAGGCGCGGGCCTAGCCGTCAGTTCCTCCGACCTCCGGCTTCTCCGCTGACTGCTGGGGCCCGCCGACTGGTGGGCCCCGCCGACTGGTCTGGTACGGAGCCGACAGGCCGCGTCCGTCGCGGGCGGGTCTTGCCGGCCGCTGATTACTGTAGCCGTGCTTCTGATGACGCAGTCTTGGTCATGGGGTCGTGGCAACAGCCCCGCCGCCTGGCGGGCGATCACTTTGGCCACTCCCCATCTCATCTTGATTAATGGCGCGTGGGCCCCGGGGGCTCGGCCGACTCCCCTGGGCCGACTCCCGACGGGTCCGACTAGCAGTTCTCCCGCCGTCTCCCGAGGTCTCATTGACTAGTGGGCCCCGCTGCCTCCAGGCCATACAGACAAGCTGTCGTGGGCGCAGGACTTGGTACTGTGGTGCTGATGTCAGGGCCGGCCGGGCAACAGTGCCACGCCGCACGGAGATCTTCCCGGGTACGGTGTGCTGTGGCCATGCCTGCCCTTGGTAAGGGGCGGGAGTGGGCTTCACTATAGCCATGCCTCTTCCCCGTCTGCTTTGATGAGGTCATGGGTTTGCTGGAGTCACCGGCCGACTCCCCAAAGCCGGCTTCTCTGGAAGTCGTCCCAAGAACTCGGCCGTGAGCGGGCAGTCGGCCGCCCTGCCGTCGACTCCTCAGGAGACGACTCTTCGCCCTGGGGTCTTGAGGGGTGCAGCCTGCCCCGATGTCTTGAAAGGTTATGGGACTCGGGTTGGCCTACCCATGGCCCATTACTCCGACACACTCAAACCGTGACTATGAAGCCGGTTTGGTGAATTTGATGAAGGAACGCTATGAGGTACTTTCATATCCCTTTACTTCTTGATTCCAAAGTTGAAATGCTAGCCCAAGTAGCCCCCAAGGGCCATTTTATGATGTTAATCGTGAACCGGGTCTTTGTAATACTTTAAGTCTCTCCCACTGACCCTCAAAATGTTAGGTCCTTTGTGAAAACCAAGGCTGATACTTTACCAATGTGATGATATAGCTTTGCTCAGCGTAGCCCCCAAAGGCCAATTTAGCTTTGCAAGGTAATCCAGGTTTTAATCCATGCGTCCGTTTTGAACAGATGTACATTAGCCCCCATGTGTCAAGGATAATGCTTGCATTGCTCTGGAGACTTTATAAAAGATGTAGTGAATCAGAGCAAATAGGCATTAGCCCCCAAGTACGAAGTGCATAACTTGTTATATGCTTTGTACTTTAGAAAATATATATCCTGTTGTTTGACATTTCTTCATTGTTGTAGGACGAACTAAGCAATAGAGATGCCCGGACCGATGATTTGCAAGAGAATGTGAAGTCCCAACAAACAGAAGCTGCGAAAGCTAAAGAGGAGCTGACCAAAGCCCTGGCAGCGATGGAAAAGCTAAAAGAATCTTTTAACATAGATTGTGCTGACTAGGAAACCGAGAAAGCTGGTTTAACCAAAAAAGCTGAAGATGCCGAAGCAGCCCTGAAACCAGTTGTAGATGAACTAGCTGGTTTGAAATGGCAAATCAACGCCATGACTTCCGCTGTCTTTGGTAAGTATCTCCTTATGCATTTTATCTAATTCATTGAACCTTATCATTGATCAGAACACTGATTTTAAACCGTCACAGGCACTCGTATTGCTCATCTGGGCACAGATATGTGGATGAAGCTTAAAGCGGCGTATACTTTGATTGAATAGTTGTACTCTGGATCCCAGCAGGCTATTTGCACCGTGGCTTACAATAAACCGGCACCATCATTGATAAAGGAAACTCTTGAGAAGCTGGCCATGTTACCAGCCCGGATTACCGAACGGAAGAAGGGAGCTGCAAGAGCAGGCGCATTAACCGCACTAATCCAAGCCAAGGCATGGATTCCAGACCTTGATGCGGAGGACATCATTAAAGGATACCCAGGTGTAAAGGAGGACGGTTCAAACTTCGACAATGATGACCTTCGAAGGCTGACCAAAGAAATGCGGCCAATAGCTAGCAAATTGGCAGAGGACACAGACTTGTCTCATTTCCAGCCGGCTTATGACGCTGAAGGGAAGAGACAGCCTGCCAAAATCCATGAAGTCGAAGAACTTGTGCCTCCAATCCGTAAGCATACCTTTGCTCCAGATATTAACCACTCCAGCGTTATCCATGAAGAGGCCGTGTTTCAAGATTTAACTGGAGTCGATTGGTCGATGGTTGATTTCCAGCGTCTGGGGAGGGATGAAGAAGAAGTGATCAGACCAACTGATCCTCAACCTTCAAACCGTCCAGACGAAGTGTCGTAAACCGGCAGCCGGTTTACCAGATATTTGTATGCCAATGCCAAAAAACAATTATGCACTTGTGGCCGCTTTGAAGCTTCTTGTAATAGAATAGAAAAAACTCCTTTATCTGTCATGCCATCGAGCATGTTTTGTGACACTTCGTGAAAATTTGTTCCACTTTTTGGGATCTATTTATGCATTGCCCATGATGAGATGTGTTCCTGGATACAAGAACTTGAAAGTATCCTAGTGGTTTACCATTGGACGGGTTATGATGCTCAACAAATATACAATTCTTAGATGAATGATCAAAGTTTTTGTATAAAAAGTAATATGGGCAACATACCTCGTTGGTTGACCAACTGCTTGTATGGTAAAGGTGTCAACACCAATCCGGAGTGTTGATAACTTCATCCTTATTTTGCCGGATTATGATAATAAACCGTACAGGGATATAATAATCACCGGGTTTTCTTTATAGCACTGGTGATTTAGTCAAACTAGACCGGGGTAAGGAACGCCGGCTTGTAACTAATCATGTACTGACAACGTGTAGTTGAAAGTCAAGCCGGGCCAGAGACACCGGTTTATCAGAACATATTATGAACCTCAATAAAGGCAAAAAACCTAGCAAATAGGATTCCAAAAAAAATATATGCATGGCTTTTTACGAGCTGCCAGGCTCCAAATCGAGGCTTTTCATGGGCTGCCAGGCCTCTGAGTTAAACCGTTTAACAAAGCCTTTTAAGATGGGCCTCCAATTAACCAATCGTCGTTTTAACTTTGACAAGTTCAGGGTCTGTAGAAGATTGACTTGTCAAACGTTCGGCGGGTCATACCAGGATTACCTGGACAGGGTGGCTTACTTGATGAAGGCAGGTTAACCCGGGGTTTTAGGTGAATACACCAGGATTCCAAGCCGTGGATTGATAGCCAATTACAAGGGTCCTTTCAAACTCTTTGTTGCTTTGCACAAAGAGCCCCCAAGTAACTTCGTGAGCTATGCTTAGTGGGTGCCCATGTTTGAGTTTGTGCTTTGTGTAACACTCTCTTTGGCCCCACATAATTTCCTTTGCGGCTTAACGCCTATCAAGAGGTGTAGCTATGGTGTGATAACAACCAAGCCCCCTAGTGAAATCTCTTTGTATCCGTGCGGCTGCAGAGACCGGTTTAACAAAAAATTGCTTTGTTAGGAGAAACCCTTATAGGCACACACAAGATGTAAAAAGAACAGAGACCCCGCTTTATTCGAGGCTCTGGTTTATTATATAATATATACATTGTCATAAATATGTACATATGAAGAGCCTATGGCTCAAGTATAGTAAGGCCGAAGAAGAGCTATATTCCACGGCCGCTTGGTCTCTTCCTCCGATTTACGTGAGTCTTTGTGCTCTCGAACATCAATGAGGTAGTATGACCCGTTGTGCAGATTCTTGCTGACCACAAATGGTCCTTCCCAAGGTGGGGATAACTTGTGCATATCAGTCTGATCCTGGATGAGCCAGAGCACCAAATCACCCTCTTGAAAGGTTCTGGTCTTAACCCGATGGCTGTAATAACATCGGAGATCTTGCTGATAAATCGCCGAACGAGCTGCTGCAAGATCACACTCTTCATCTAATAGGTCCAGGGAATCCTGACGTGCCTTCTCATTGTCAGCTTCAACGTAAGCTGTCACACGAGGTGAGTTGTGACGGATGTCACTAGGAAGAACCGCCTCTGATCCATAAAACATGAAAAAAGGTGTGTAACCTGTAGACCTGTTGGGTATGGTATTGATGCTCCATAACACAGAGGGTAACTCCTCAACCCAACAACCCGGTGTCTGTTTCAAAGGAACCATAAGCCGGGGTTTGATACCTCGTAAAATTTCATAATTTTCCCTCACCGCTTGACCATTAGACTGGGGGTGAGCCACCGATGCTATATCAAGCCGGATGTGCTCACGTTGGCAAAATTCCTCCATCTCTCCTTTTGACAGATTAGTACCGTTATCAGTTATAATGTTGTGTGGAAAACCAAACCAGAATATCACCTTTTTGATGAATTGAACCGCCGTGGCCGCATCACACTTACTGACTGGCTCTGCTTCCACCCATTTGGTGAATTTATCAACTGCCACTAACAAGTGGGTCTTTTTGTCCTTGGATCGCTTGAAGGGCCCAACCATATCAAGCCCCCAAGTCGCAAACGGTCAAGTTATTGGAATCATCCTCAACTCCTGAGCCGGAATGTGAGCACGGCGTACAAATTTTTGAGAACCGTCACATCTCTTGACTAAATCCGCCGCATCAGCATGAGCTATTAACCAGTAAAAACCGTGGTGAAAAGCTTTAGCCACCAAGGACTTTGAACCGGCATGGTGACCACAATCCCCTTCATGGATTTCTCGCAAAATCTCACAACCCTCCTGAGGAGAAACACAACACTAAATTGCCCCTGAAACACTGTAACGATGCAATTCCCCATTGAGTATAGTCATCGATTTGGAACGCCGGATTATCTGCTGAGCCGAGGTTTCATCCTCTGGTAACTCTTCCCGGTTCATGTAAGCCAGGTATGGGATTGTCCAATCCGTTATAACATGCAAAGCTGCCACCAATTGAGCCTCCGGGTCAGGAACAGCCAACTCCTCCTCTATTGGTTCTTTGACCGACGAATTATGCAGCACATTAAAGCGTCCGCCGCTTCATTCTTTCGCCGGTCTATATTGTCCACCTGATAACCCTTGAAGTGACCAGCCACTGTGTCCACCTCTCGTCAATATGCAGCCATGAGTGGGTCTTTAGAATCCCAAGTACCAGATACCTGTTGGGCAACCAGATCTGAATCCCCAAAGTACTTAACCGGGCTTAAGTTCATCTCCTTAGGCATCCGAAGACCGTGGAGCAAGGCCTCATATTAAGCTGCATTATTAGTACAAGGGAACATTAAACGGAGGACATAACAAAACTTGTCACCTCATGGGGAAGTTAGTATGACCCCAGCCCCCGAGCCCTCCAACTATCTGGATCCATCAAAGTGAATAGTCCAATATGTGTTATCTGGCTTCTCCTCTGGTGCCTGTAACTCCGTCCAATCAGTGATGAAGTCCACGAGTGCTTGGGATTTGATCATTGTGCGAGGTATGTATTTGAGCCAGTGAGGTCCAAGCTCAATAGCCCATTTGGCAATCCGGCCCATTGCTTCTCTGTTTTGAATGATATCTCCCAGAGGGGCCGAACTGACCACTATGATAGGATGGCCCTGAAAATAGTGTTTAAGCTTCTGGCTTGCCATAAACACTCCATACACCAGCTTCTGCCAATGTGGATACCTCTGCTTTGACTCAATGAGCACCTCACTGATATAATAAACCAACCGTTGAACCAGATATTCCTTGCCAGCTTCCTTGTGCTCCACCACAATAGCCACGCTAACAGCTCGGGCATTAGCAGCCACATATAGCAATAATGGCTCCTTATCGATCGGTGCTGCAAGCACAGGCGGTTCAGCTAACTGCCTCTTCAGATCCTCAAACGCTTTATCAGCTGCCTCGCTCCAGACAAAATCATCTGTTTTCTTGAGCATCTGATATAAAGGGATAGCCTTCTCCCCAAGACGACCGATAAACCGGCTCAAAGCCGCAATCCGGCCGGCCAGACGTTGAACGTCATTGATACACGCCGGTTTAGCCAAAGATGTAATTGCTGAAATTTTTTCCGGATTAGCCTCAATGCCTCTATTTGACACCAAAAAACCCAAGAGTTTGCCTGCTGGAACACCAAAGACACACTTTTCCGGATTGAGCATCATCTTGTAAACCCGGAGGTTGTCAAAGGTTTCTCTCAAGTCATCTATCAATGTTTCCTCCTTTCTGGATTTTATCACAATATCATCCACATATGCATGAACATTGCACCCAATTTGCTTATGAAGACAATTCTGAACACAGCGTGATAAGTCGCCTGGGCACTCTTAAGCCCGAAGGGCATGGACACATAATAGAAGCCTCCAAAGGGAGTGATAAAGGTTGTCTTCTCCTGGTCCTTAACTGCCATTTTGATCCGATGACAACCGGAGTAAGCATCTAGAAAACACAAACGGTCACAACCCGCCGTAGCATCGATGATCTGATCAATACGAGGGAGGGCAAAGGGGTCTGCAGGACAAGCTTTGTTCAAGTCTGTGTAATCTACACACATACGCCAAGTGCCGTTTTTCTTAAGAACCAGCAGCGGATTAGCCAACCACTCTGGGTGAAAGACCTCCACGATAAACCCTGCGGCCAACAACCGAGCTACCTCTTCACCGATAGCCTTACGCCTTTCTTCATTGAAGCGGCGGAGAAACTGCTGGACCGGTTTAAACTTAGGATCAATGTTAAGTGTGTGCTCAGCGAGTTCCCTCGGTACACCTGGCATGTCAGAAGGTTTCCATGCAAAGATGTCCCGATTCTCACGGATGAACTCGATGAGCGCGCTTTCCTATTTGGGATCCAGGTTAGCGCTGATGCTGAACTTCTTGGATGAATCGCCAGGAACAAAATCAACCATCTTAGTATCTGTGTCCGATTTAAATTTCAACGCCGGATCGTGTTCCGTAGTTGGCTTTTTCAAAGAAGTCATATCTGCCGGATCAACTTGGTCCTTATAAAACTTCAATTCCTTCGTGGCACAAACCGACTCAGCATAAGCTGCATCACCTTCCTCACATTCCAAAGCGATCTTCCTGCTCCCGTGTACTGTGATGGTCCCTTTATGACCGGGCATTTTAAGCTATAGATAAACATAACACGGCCTCTCCATGAACTTAGCATAAGCTGGTCGCCCAAACAAAGCGTGATACGGAGTTTTGATTTTCACCACCTCAAAAGTCAATGTTTCTGACCTTGAATCATAGTCATCTCCAAAAGCCACCTCTAAGGCTATCTTGCCTACTGGATATGCAGATTTGCCAGGCACCACACCGTGAAAAACAGTGTTTGACGGTTTAAGACTCTTATCTGTCAACCCCATAAGACGGAAGGTATCATAATATAGAATGTTGATAATGCTTCCCGCATCCATGAGTACCTTTTTGAACTTATATCCCCCAACTTGAGGGGCCACCACTAGGGCCAAGTGACCCAGATTGTCAACCTGGGGTGGATGATCCTCTCTACTCCACAAAATGGGTTGCTCAGACCAGCGCAAATACTGAGGCACCGCCGGTTTAACAGAGTTTACTTCCCTCTTGTGAAGCTTCTGATCACGCTTACACAAGATAGTGGTGAAGACATGATATTGCCCACTATTTAGCTGCTTAGGATTGCTCTGATAACCCGACTGCTGCTGCTGTTGCTGGTTCCCCTGATGGTTGTAACCTCCCTGGTTGCCTTGGTGCCCTTGATTGATGTGTCCGGTTTGATTACCCTAAAATCCTGAACTAGAACTGCCACCTCTGTAACCCGGCCCATGGAAACCACCTCCTGAACCACCGGGCGGGCCATTATCATACTGGAACATATTGGAGTTCTTGAAATCTCACATGATATAACAATCCTTCCAAAGATGCGACACTGGCTTCTCCTTTGATCCATGCTTTGGACAGGGTTGATTTAACAGGCGCTCCAAATTGGGGCCTAAACCTCCGCCCCTCTGGGGCTGCTTGCCCTTACGGTGCTGGCCATTCTCCTGAGCATTGGTGTTAGCGACAAAGTCCAAGCTGTTGTCGGCTTTGCGCTTACCACTGTTCCCATGGCCTGCCGGATTATGCTGCTGACCCTTGGTGTTGCCGTTCTTTTTCCCTTTCCCCGGTTTGCCCTCCTCTGAGTCAGGGTCTTTGGTATTATCTGAATCGGTGTACTTAACCAAAGCGGCCATAAGCGTTGACATATCATTGCAGTGACGTTTGAGCCTTCCTAACTTCTATTTGAGCGGCAGAACACGGCAATTGCCCTCCAACGAAAGCACTGCGGTATCTACATTGATACGATCCGATGAATGTAAAATCGCTAAGACCCGCTTGACCCAATGGGTCGTGGACGCCCCCTCCTCTTGGACACAAGCGGCCAGATCCATAATTGACATGGGCTGCTTACAAGTATCTTTGAAGTTCTGGATAAACCGGTGCTTCAATTCGGCCCATGATCCGATAGAGTTAGTTGGTAAGCTCTTTAACCAAGTACGAGCTGTTCCTTCCAGCATCATGGTGAAGTATTTAGCACATACCACTTCATCCACATCTAGCATCTCCATTGCCATCTTGTAGCTTTCAACCCATGCTTCTGGCTGTAGATCGGCGGTATAATTGGGTACCTTACGAGGTCCTTTGAAATCCTTGGGCAGTCTCACATTACGCAAAGCGGGGGTAAGACACGGCACCCCTAAGGAACTGAACACCACATCTGGCTCTACTGAAGCGGTAGGGTGAACCAAAGTAGGTTGACGGGCTCCATGCAGAGCTGCTAACTCGGCCTCTCGACGCGCGCGACCATGGTCTACCACATCCTGCGCATTAGCACCTCCCCCTACCGGGTTGTGCCCTCGCGGCGGATTACGGTGACATGCGCTGCTTGATATGGCCGGTTCATCCTCAACGTGCCTGCTGTAGCTCCTGCTTGGACGGGGGGGGGGGGGTGTGGAATGAATCCTCTCGCGGCTGTGTGAATATGCCTGCTGCTGGTTTAGAGCTGTTTGAAGGAGATCTCTGGCCCTTCGTGCCTCAATTGCAACTAGTGATTCACCGTCGGTCGGGAGGGCTGCCAACCGTGAAGCGGCGGCCACAATGTAGTCCAACGGTTTGGTGTAATGCCCGGGATATGTTGGAACATACTGTGGCATAATGTTGTTCTGACGAGGCGGGTCCATCATGCGCGGCGGAACCAGAGCTCCTGTTCCTGGCGCCTCCGTCCGGTTTAATATTGGCTGGTTACTAGTTCCTACTCCTGGCATATTGAAGATATTTCGTGGCTCATAACCCGACGGGAGATGCGATCGGTACCTTCTTCTCATGACTTCTTTGGAAGCGTTCTGATCCAGCCTAATCCGGTAGGCCTGGGCTTCCAACTCGGCCCGTTCTGTAGCCATCCTAGCGTTCTCTGCCGCTAGGTCCGCTTTAGCCTGAGCTATCTAATCCTTCACCTTTGCAATCTCCGCGTTGTGCTGATCCCGGGCTGATGCATCCACCTCTGCGGTCATCAATGTTGCCAAAGCGTCGAACAGGTCAGACAAGACTTGAGCCAGAGGTGGTGCAGAGCTTCCTGCCCCTGCCGGTGTGGCTATTGCTGAACCAGAGAGTATTGCTGCGGCAGCTGACGAATGAGGCACCGACTGTGTACCGGCCATGAAGATAGCGGCCCGGTTTGGCAGATCAGAGGACTCCAGAATACTGTTGCCCTCGGATCCTCCACCAATCCAGCCATCCTGCAACTGATAGATCGACTTGGTCCCTCCAAAAGACTCATTGTCAGAACAGACGATGGTTTCCCCATCGGACGCCTGTCCATCCTCGTATTCTGCTCCATGGATGACGCTTACGAAAACATGCTTCGCCACGGGCTGAACCGGCGAAGGGCTTGCGCGCTGAGCCGTCTTGATGATGTCGGTGCAGATGTCCGGCTCAGGGGCCGGTTCGCCAATCTTGTCGATGAAGACGTGAATCCCACCAAAGGGGACCCGGTACCCATATTCGATTGAATCGGCCTCGGGACCCCATCCTGCATTGTCGATGTAGAGCTTCCCGCGACAACTTTTCGTCATCCGGCCCACAGCGTATCCCTTGAGTCCATCAAAGCTGCCCTTCAAGAACTCGAAACCATCGTGCGATAGCCCCACGGTGGGCGCCAACTGTCGTGGGTTTGTCACGGCAGATGTCCTTGTCAAAGGACTTAGTCGTGGAGCCATCGCAATGGGTTATCTTAAAGGGGTTAAACCGGACAAGGGGACAAGGGGCGTTTATACTAGTTCAGCCCCTTCGGTGAAGGTAAAAGCCTACGTCTAGTTGTGATTGGTATTGTTGGGGTTTCGAAGGCCAGGGAGCGAATCCGCTTTGTCTGGCTCTTGAGTTGTTGTCTCTCTTCTAAACCGCTGCCGGGTCGTCCCTTTATATACATAGGTTGATGCCCGCCGGTTCACGGAGTCCCAAAGTCGGATCATAAACGTGTCCGGTTCGGTATCTACACTTCATATCTTACAATGCAAGTTACATAATTAGGTCGGTTTACATCTACATGCCTTAACTCGCCTCTGGGCCTTGGGCCTCCATAAAGCGCCATCATTATTACATCTTCATGGCCTTCTAATCTTCGTAAAGCTAACCCGGCTATTCCCGGCCGGTTTACATCCTGTAGTAATATCCCCAACACTAACCATAGCATGGAACATATGGATCCAAATCAGCCCCTTACGAAGCAACGCATAAACTAGGGTTTAAGCTTCTGTCACTCTAGCAACTTATCATCTACTTATTACTTCCCAATGCCTCCCTCTAGGCCCAAACAATGGTGAAGTGTCATGTAGTCGATGTTCACATGACACCACTAGAGGAATGACAACATACATCTCATCAAAATATCGAATGAATACCAAATTCACATGACTACTTATAACAAGACTTCTCCCATCTCCTCAGGAAAAAAACGTAACTACTCATAAATCATATTCATGTTCATAATCAGAGGGGTATTAATATGCATAATGGATCTGAACATATGATCTTCCACCAAGTAAACCAACTAACATCAACTATAAGGAGTAATCAACACTACTAGCAACCCACAGGTACTAATCAGAGGTTTTGAGACAAAGATTGGATACAAGAGATGAACTAGGGTTTGAGATGAGATGGTGCTAGTGAAGATGTTGATGGATATTGACCCCCTCCGGATGAGAGGATCGATGGTGATGACGATGGTGATGATTTCACCCTCCTAGAGGGAAGTTTCCCCGCCAGAACAGCTCCACCGAAGCCCTAGATTGGTTCCGCCAAGGTTCCGCCATGTGGTGGCGGAGTTTCTTCCCGAAAGATTGCTTATGATTTTTTCCTCGACGAAAGACTCCATATAGCCAAACATGGGCATCCGAGGGCTGCCAGGGGGCCCACGAGGTAGGGGGGAGCGCCCAGGGGGTAGGGCGCGCCCCCATCCTCGTGGATGGTGGATGGCCCCCCTCTGGTACTTCTTTCTCCCAATATTTTTTTACATATTCTGAAACATGCTCCCGTGAAGTTTTAGGACTTCTGGAGTTGTACAGAATAGGTCTCGAATATTTGCTCCTTTTCCAGCCCAGAATTCCAGCTACCGGCATTCTCCCTCTTCGTGTAAACCTTGTAAAATAAGAGAGAATGGGCATAAGTATTGTGACATAATGTGTAATAATAGTCCATAATGCAATAAATATCGATATAAAAGCATGATGCAAAATGGACGTATCAACTCCCCCAAGCTTAGACCTCGCTTGTCCTCAAGCGAAAGCCGAAATCGAAAATATGTCCACATGTTTAGAGATAGAGGTGTCGATAATATAAAATACGGACATGAGGGCATCATGATCATTCTTAGAACAGCAATATATATATATTGTCATATGATCTCTTATGCTAAAGTACCAATTCATTCACAGTTTCAAGTATGAATCATAAACTTCATTGAAAACTATAACACTATAATCTCAGTCATTGAAGCAATTGCAATTTATCATAACATCGGAAAGAGTCAATATAAGAGCTTTTTAGCAAGTCCACATACTCAACTATCATTTAGTCTTTCACAATTGCTAACACTCACGCAATATTTATGGGTATGAAGTTTTAGCCGGACACAGAGAAAGATAGGGGCTTATAGTTTTGCCTCCCAACTTTTTACCTCAAGGGCAATGTCAATAATAATGGTTCATGAAAACCCACATCTAGATATTTCCAACACATTGTGCTTGCCAAAGGATAGAATATAAAAAGGAAAGGTGAAGATCACCGTGACTCTTTGCATGAAGTATAGGACAAGAATAAAAAGATAGGCCCTTCGCAGAGGGAAGCAGAGGTTGTCATGTGCTTTTATGGTTGGATGCACGAAGTCTTAATGCAAAAGAACGTCACTTTATATTGCCACTTGTGATATGGACCTTTATTATGCAGTCCGTCGCTTTTATTTTTTCCACATCACAAGAGCGTATAAAGATTATTTTCTCCGCACTAATAAATCATACATATTTAGAGAGCAATTTTTATTGCTTGCAACGATGACAACTTACTTGAAGGATCTTACTCAATCCATAAGTAGATATGGTGGACTCTCATGGCAAAACTAGGTTTAAGGATATTTGGAAGCACAAGTAGTATCTCTACTTGGTGCAAAGAATTTTGCTAGCATGAGAGGGAAAGGCAAGCTCAACATGTTGGATGATCCCAGACAATATAATTTATTTCAGATGTAAGAAAAACATAACCCATTACGTTGTCTTCCTTGTCCAACATCAAATCTTTAACATGTGTCATCTTTTAATGAGTGTTCACAATCATAAAAGATGTCCAAGATAGTGTATTTATATGTGAAGACCTCTCTTTCTTTATTACTTCCTATTAATTGCAACAATGACCAAAACTATGTTGTCAACTCTGAACAACTTTTATTCATCATACTCTTTATATGTGAAGTCATTACTCTCCATAAGATCCACATGATCCCTTTATTTATTTTTATTCTTTTTCTTTTATTTTATTCCCTCAAGATCATAGTAAGATAATCAAGCCCTTGACTCAACACTAATCTTTATTATATATAGCTCACGGACTCGATTACGTAGAAGGATCATAAAGCAAAACTCAAAACTAGATCATACTAAAACTTTATTATACTAGATCAAGATATTACCAAAAGGATCGAACTAAGAAAAATGGTAAAGATAAAAGTTATGGTGATATGATATCGGGGCACTCCCCCAAGGTTGGCACTTGCCAATGGGAGTGCCCATACCCATGTGTTCATGTCTCCATCCTCGGAGGTGGTGGTGATGGAATTGTTGATGATGTGGGCTTGTCGTCCATCTTCCAAGGCATAGGCTCACCATCATAGAACGATGATCGAGTCTCCGGGATTCTCAAATCTGCAGCCAAACTCATCCTCTTGAATCATATTCATACTCGCAGTTTTGGTTTTGCAGGTCATAGATCTGGGCTTGGAGGCGCTCAATTTTCTCATGAAGTTTGAAGATGGCCTCCCCAATGTTCTTGTCATCCAACATGTGGTTGTTGGTGAACTCCGTGATCATTATATGATTGGAGTCGAGTCCATGTTCCACCATCTCCTGGCACTTGAAAACTTGCTCCATTGCCTCGAGCCTTGTCTCCACGCTTCCGGTCCTCCTTGGTCCCTCAACATTACGGATGTGCAGCAACCCCTCACGCATCTGAATGGTTTGAGGGTGTTGCAGCACCTCCGTGAGGTAGGGGTTGATGACCTTCTCAAAGAACTTGTCCTTGGGGGCACTTGAAGACGCCATGGCGATCTAGATCCATCAAAAAAACAACTCGAAACAAAGATAGAAGATATTTGCGTGATACGGTGGTAAAAACCTTCAGGAGATTATATAATGAATTTTTACCAACCAAAACAAGTATCGTGCAAGAAAACGGAGTCCGGAGAGCACACGAGATGCCCACGAGGCAGGGGGCATGCCTAGGGGGGTAGGGCGTGCCCTCCACCCTTGTGGACGCCTCGTGTCCTTCCCGGACTGCTTATTATTTTCCTATTTTCTTAAATATTCCAAAACGGAGAAAAAATGCTATTAGTACTGTTTTGGAGTCGGTCGGTTTACTTACCATACCTCATACCTATTCCTTTTCGGAGTCTGAAACATTCTGGAAAGTGTCCCTTGTGTATTCCTCCGGGGTTATGGTTTCAATAACATTAGTTTCAACGATTACCTGAGATACAATGTTTGATTCTTCGACCGTTCACCACCCTCAGATTTGTGCCTTCGAAGTTGTTGATTTTTATGGCACCAAAACGATAGACCTCCTCGATAATGTAAGGATCTTCCCAATTAGAGACGAGTTTTCCTGCAAAAAATCTTAAACGAGAGTTGTATAACAATACATAATCACATACATTAAACTCATGTTTTTGTATCCTTTTGTCATGCCATCTTTTAACTTTTTCTTTAAACAATTTGGCATTTTCATAGGCCTGGGTTCTCCATTCATCAAGTGAGCTAATGTCAAATAACCTCTTCTCACCGGCAAGTTTGAAATCATAATTGAGCTCTTTAATGGCCCAATATGCCTTATGTTCTAGTTCGAGAGGTAAGTGACATGCTTTTCCATAAACCATTTTATACGGAGACATACCCATAGGATTTTTATATGTAGTCCTATAAGCGCATAATGCATCATCAAGTTTCTTGAACCAATTCTTTCTAGATCTATTAACAGTCTTTTGAAAAATTAATTTAAGCTCTCTATTACTCAATTCTACTTGGCCACTAGATTGTGGGTGGTGTGGAGATGCAATTCTAGGGTTAACATCATACTTAGCAAGCATTTTACAAAGATCACCATGAATAAAATGTGAACTGCTACCTCTTGAGCACTGCGTTGGTTTTCCCTTGAAGAGGAAAGGGTGGTGCAGCAAAGTAGCGTAAGTATTTCCCCTCAGTTTTTGAGAACAAAGGTATCAATCCAGTAGGAGGCTACGCGCGAGTCCCTCGCACCTACACAAAAGAAAATAAATCCTTGCAACCAACGCGATAAGGGGTTGTCAATCCCTAAACGATCACTTACGAGAGTGAGATCTGATAGATATGATAAGATAATATTTTTGGTATTTTTATTATAAAGATGCAAAGTAAAATAAAAGGCAATGAAAATAACTAAGTATTGGAAGATTAATATGATGAAGATAGACCCGGGGCCATAGGTTTCATTAGTGGCTTCTCTCAAGAGCATAAGTATTTTACGGTGGGTGAACAAATTACTGTTGAGCAATTGACATAATTGAGCATAGTTATGAGAATATCTAGGTATGATCATGTATATAGGAATCACGTCCGAGACAAGTAGACCGACTCCTGCCTGCATCTACTACTATCCAGCATGCATCTAGAGTATTAAGTTCAAGAGAACATAGTAACGCTTTAAGCAAGATGACATGATGTAGAGGGATAAACTCATGCAATATGATGAAAACCCCATCTTGTTATCCTCGATGGCAACAATACAGTATGTGCCTTGTCACTGGGAAAGGACACCGCAAGATTGAACCCAAAGCTAAGCACTTCTCCCATTGCAAGAAAGATCAATCTAGTAGGCCAAACCAAACTGATAATTCTAAGACACTTGCAAAGATAACCAATCATACATAAAAGAATTCGGAGAAGATTCAAATATTGTTCGTAGATAAACTTGATCATAAACCCACAATTCATCGTTCTCAACAAACACACCGCAAAAGAAGATTACATCGAATAGATCTCCACAAGAGAGGGGGAGAACTTTGTATTGAGATCCAAAAAGAGAGAAGAAGCCATCTAGCTAATAATTATGGACCCGAAGGTCTGAGGTAAACTACTCACACTTCATCGGAGAGGCTATGGTGTTGATGTAGAAGCCCTCCGTGATCGATGCCCCCTCCGGCAAAGATCCGGAACAGGCCCCAAGATGGGATCTCGTGGATATAGAAAGTTATGGCGGTGGAATTAGGGTCTTGGCTCCGTATCTGATCGTTTGGGGGTACGTAGGTATATATAGGAGGAAGAAGTACATCGGTGGAGCAACAGGGGCCCCACGAGGGTGGAGGG